>NW_027397155.1:2010663-2029560 GCF_003265705.2 Callorhinus ursinus | reverse complement strand
GGGCAAAAATGAACTATTGGGATTTCATCAAGATAAAAAGCTTTTGCACAGCAAAAGAAACAGTCCACAAAACCAAAAGACAACCGACAGAATGGGAGAAAATATTTGCAAATGACATATCAGATAAAGGGCTAGTATCCAAAATCTATAAAGAACTTATCAAACTCAACACCCAAAGAACAAATAATCCAATCAAGAAATGGTCAGAAGACATGAACAGACATTTCTCCAAAGAAGACATCCAAATGGCCAACAGGCACATGAAAAAGTGCTCAACATCGCTCGGCATCAGGGAAATCCAAATCAAAACCTCAATGAGATACCACCTCACACCAGTCAGAATGGCTAAAATTAACAAGTCAGGGAATGACAGATGTTGGCGGGGATGTGGAGAAAGGGGAACCCTCCTACACTGTTCGTGGGAATGCAAGCTGGTGCAACCACTCTGGAAAACAGTGTGCAGGTTCCTCAAACAGTTGAAATTAGAGCTACCGTTCGATCCAGCAATTGCACTACTGGGTATTTACCACAAAGATACAAATGTAGGGACCCGAAGGGGTACGTGTACCCCAATGTTTATAGCAGCAATGTCCACAATAGCCAAACTGTGGAAAGAGCCAAGATGCTCATTGACAGATGAATGGATAAAGAAGAGGTGATATATATACACAATGGAATATTATGCAGCCATCAAAAGGAATGAGATCTTGCCATTTGCAACGATGTGGATGGAACTGGAGGGTGTTATGCTGAGTGAAATAAGTCAATCAGAGAATGACATGTATCACATGACCTCACTGATATGAGGAATTCTTAATCTCAGGAAACAAACTGAGTGTTACTGGAGTGGTGGGGGGTGGGAGGGCGGGGATGGCTGGGTGATAGACATTGGGGAGGGTCTGTGCTACGGTGAGCACTGCGAATTGTGCAAGACTGTTGAATCACAGATCTGTACTTGTGAAACAAATAACGCAACATATTTTAAGAAAAAAGGAAAAGAAGAAGATAACAGGAGAGGAAGAAAAGGGGAGTATGTCAGAGGGGGAGACGAACCATGAGAGATGATGGACTCTGAAAAACAAACTGAGGGTTCTAGAGGGTAGGGGGTTGGGGGGATGGGTTAGCCTGGTGATGGGTATTGAGGAGGGCACGTTCTGCATGGAGCACTGGGTGTTATGAACAAACAATGAATCATGGAACACTGCATCAAAAACTAATGATGTAATATGTGGTGATTAACATGACAATAAAAAATTTAAAAAAAAGAAATAAGACAAGTTTAAAAATATGTCCAGGTAAAAGGAACTAGAATTAATGACCAGATTGAAAATAGCTCAAAAGTTGATGAGGTAGGTTGAACAAAATATTAGAAAAGAATAGGGAATTAGTCAAGTAGAAGATGGATCTGAAGAAATTATCTTGAACCAGTAGGAAAAAATGACATGGAATATACAAAAAGGAGCAAAGAGACACAGATACATACAGATATGTAAGAACATCTAACATACATCTCAGAGTTCCAAGAGGAGAAAAAGGAGGGACAGGAGCAATACTGGACTGAATTTTGACAGAATTTTCTGGGACAAATAAGAAACAACTCCATTTTTAAGAAGCCCAATAAATCAACAAGCAGGATAAAAAAAAAAATGATCCTAGATGCATTTCAGTGAAACCACAGGACCATAAAGAAAAAGAGAACATCTTAAAAGCAGGCAAGTTGAAATAATAGAATACTTTCAAAGTAGTGGGGAAAAAAAGGGAGCCAATTTCTCAGGAGTAAAAATAGAAATCAGGCTGATATATTCAATGTATTGGGAAAAAATAACTGCATCCTAAAATTATAAGCCCATTAGAAGTATCTCTGAAAAACAAAAGTGGAATGAAGACATTTTCAGACAAAAACTGAAAGGTTTTACCAGCAATAGCCCCCACACAAAAGAAATTCTTAAGGGTGTATTTAAGGCAGAAGGAAATTTCTCACAGATAATATCACAAGAAGAAATTAAAAGTAAAGAAAGTAGTAAGTATGTGGCTGTGTATTAACAGACACTGACTACAGATAATGATAAAATTTGTGGGGATTCAAAAAATAAAGGTAGAAATACAAGATAATGATAGCATTAGGGCCCATGCTAATAACCTCATTTTAACCTAATTACCCATTTTAAAGCCTTATCTCTAAGTACAGTCATATTCTGAGGTACTGGAGGTGAGGGCTTTAACATGAATTTTAGGGGGACACAGTTCAGTCCATAAGAAAGGCCTAGAAAGGAAGCAGTCCTGAGTGAGCTAAAGGACAAGGGGGTCAAGGAAAGATATTTCCAAGGCGGTGGGCGGGGGGAGGACCATTGGCTGCCTTTGTTATTAAGAATTAATTGGCTCTTTCATGGGAGAGTTTGAGAAGAAGCAATGATAGGTACATAATCTTTCAACAAACAATCATTAATTCCAGGGAACCAAAATATACAAAATAAACATAATAAACTACATAGTACAGCTATGAATTATACTTAACATAGTTATAACAACAATGTGATATAATGATTTAATGAAAATCCTGTGATATAACTATATTGAGAAGATGGAGAAAGATATTGGGAAATTGGATTGTGGCTCAAGAGATAAGTTGTCCAAGACTGCCCATACTAGAAAGCCAATAGAGGCTTAAGATGGAAAACTGATGGAACAACATATGCATGTTATTTAGAAATATCTAAGCATATAATGGGAGAAACAATGAAAAGATCTGAAAATGATATGCTCCTGTCAGTAGATAGGGAGTGGCAGGAAAGGGAACTATGTGCATGTGTTCCTTTGATAAAAATAAATGTAATGTGAATGTTTAAAACAGTATTACCTTGTTTTCTTCATTTCAGATTCTAAACTTAATGCAGATCGTACAAAGTTTGAAAAATACAGAGATGTGGAAAGAAAACATTCCATGGTTAACACGGTTCTCACATGCATGCTACACCTGCTGTTTTATAATCTTATTACTTAAAAGCATATGATGATTTACCTATGACAATCCTCTTTTTATGTATTTTTTCAATAAAAAAATGCAGGAAACCCAAAGAAAAAGACCATTAATTCTCCATGGAAAAAAGACAAAGAAATGACTCTTGAATTGAGTCTTAAAATCGAATAATAAAATAATTGAGCTGTGACTATGGGTCAGACAGTTAGCTAAATGCTTCACAGGCACCATACCATTTAATTCCAATGATAAGTCTGAAGGATAGCTACTATTCTCAATCTCAATTTAACATTTTTGGAAATTAAGTCTTAGTGAAATTTTTGTTCAAGGCCATTTGGCTAATATGTGGAAGTACTAGAAGTTTAAATGCCAAGACCACGTGGTAAAGACTACTCTCCATGTTGGTCTAGAATGGACCCAGATGGCCAGTTTCCTGGACACCAAGGCCTGTGTAACTTCTTCACCATACACAGGATTTGGTAAGTGAATAAAGTGGGGAGGACATTGAAGACAGAGGGAAGCATATATTTATTAGTCCAGAAGTATGAAGACTTAAGTCCTGGAATTAAGACCTTTTTCTCCTGAGTAGAAATCATGATATTGTTTGTAGAAAGAGATTTGGTTGAAGAGGTTAAATGGGGCTGTGATAAAATAAACACCTTGACTAGCATGGACTTCTATCAACAGGCTCTGCTCATTGAGAAGGGACATCTATACCTCCCAACCATCAGTGTACAAGGTGGTTTATGAAAACACAGGATAAAGAGAACTCAGTTTTGACTTGTGAGTAAATAAAACACTAATTTTATATGAAGACAAATGCAAATACATCATGGAGCAAAATGCAAAATTTATATGAATTTTTAAGTCAAAGCTGAAGACTTCAAAGATCTTCTTTTTTTATTCTTAAAACTGTTATAAAGCATGCTTAGAGTTTCTAAAATTTTCACATTGTTGCTTAGATATTCAGAATGCCTTGTTCATTCATTATTAATAACTGTTATATTTATTAGATATTTGATCTAGTTCCATCTGGATACTTTAAGGCAGATATCCATTTTTAAATCCCCACCTAGTTATGCTTGGCAGTTAAAAATGTTTAAGATATATGACTATCTCCCATCTATGCTACAGATAGTGGGTTTGCATCCCTCCCTGCTGGCATAAAACATATAAGTAGGTTAAGAGAGTAAAGGTAGGAGAAGTATTCTCTGCCCTGTGACTCTTTGTTTAGATCCAAAAGCTTCTACTTTTAAGTCACTCAAGGTCTGCACCACAGAATATTCTCAGAGAATTCAGCAGGTTAGTATCAAGCCTGGACACTCCTTGGTGATATAGAAGCAAGGCTCTTTGAGAACTGGGTGATGCTAAGTGGGACACCCTGAGGAATCCCTCTAAAGACCTTACACCTAAAAAAGTCATTGCCTCAGCTCCCTTATCTTTCTAGCTCTTTCAAATAATTCTTGATCCTCAAAGTCCCCAGATTCCTAGATTTGAACATGACTTCCCTCTTGGAGAACTGACTGCTTAATCATCAATGCTTTACCCTGTCTTTTTATGATTCTTGAACTCGGGTCTTCTAAGTTCCATAAGTGCTGCATGGTGACTGTACTCTCAAACCACCTGTTCTAATATGTTTGATGGGGAATTGCTATTCATGGGAAAAGCTGGAAGCATTCAAGATTTTTCCTCAAATTACAAGAGAAAAAGTCATTAATGGGTAAGAGGGTTGCAGGACCTATAACGAACAAAAAAGACAATTGCCCAAAGCAGGTGGAAAAAAAAAACATCTTTGCCGGAAAGGAGCCAATGATCTTTCTGATTAGAAATCATTGAAAATAGCATTATGTTAGCTTACTGAAATCTCAGGTTAATCATCAATAAAATGGTATATTACCTATGTAACAGGACTATTTTGAAAATTAAAAAACCTGTAACATTTAGTGGTGGAGTTATAGGTGTGTAAGTACTCAGTGAATGGTAGTTATTTCTCATGATTTTTATCATAATGTCAGGATGATATTTTCAAATGTTAACAGATTTATTTTTCTTTTTCTTTTTTTTTTTTAAAGATTTTATTTATTTATTTTGAGAGAGAGAATGAGAGACAGAGAGCATGAGAGGGAAGAGGGTCAGAGGGAGAAGCAGACTCCCTGCTGAGAGGGAGTCCGATGTGGGACTCGATCCCGGGACTCCAGGATCATGACCTGAGCCGAAGGCAGTCGCTTAACCAACTGAGCCACCCAGGCGCCCAACAGATTTATTTTTCAATCAAAGTTGTTGCCCTGTAATTTAGTAATGGACATGTGGACCATATCATCCATTGCATCAGGGGAGGGAAGTTCTAATAAACTTAGAGAAAAGTACTTTGGAGTTTCTAAAGCATAAGCCCTGTAGAAACATGGAACACAGAAAACACGAAGTCTCAGAGTCCTGCAATCCACCATGGAAACTAGACAGCATCTGGACACAGGAAGGGAGGGAAAACTTTAAGGACATGCTAGTGTAAAAGTGGGGCCCTTGGTAAGGGGGAATTTTTATGTTGCCTTATAGAAATGGTCTCCCCATGAGGGAGAAAGAACTATAGAAATCCCAGAGAGATGTGGACCAATTTTCTCAATGGTGGCCCACATAAAGCTCTTTTTATTGCAGAACTGAAAGAAGAAAAAGAGACCACCAAGGCAGGCTGTTGAGAGGGGTACAGTAATGTAGAAAGTAGCCCAGGCAGAGAATTCTAGATGGGCAGAGAAGGGGGTGAGTGAATACTGATCTGAGTGACTCCAAGAAGGTCACTGGGATTGCATCCTGGTGAGAAAGGGGTAGAGTGAGTTAAAAAAAAAAATCCTAAGTGGGGGAAAAAAGCTATCAGAGCCCACAAGTCCCTGCGGTCAGAATGAGGAACTTAGACTGCAGAATAATGGGAGCTATAGAGTGGCAGGACTCAAGTAACATTTTTAGAGGATCACTCGGACTGCTATGTGGGAAGGCATTGGAAGAGGGCAAGAAAAAAAAGCAGGTTAACAGAGAAGTCTATGAAAACCATCCAAATGAAAGAGTGATTTGGGGTAATGGAGGTAAAGATAAATGAACATTTTTGAGGTATATTTTGGAGATTGTAGTAGCCTAAGTAATCCCACCCACACTCCATAAATGTCCATACCCTGATCTCTAGAGTTTGGGATTATGTGCATGGCAAAAGGGACTCTGTGGATGTAATGAAGGTTAGGGACCTTAAGATGGGGAGATTTCCTTGAATTATCCTGAATTATCCAGGGAGGTCCAACTAGTCTAATCACATGAACACTTAGAAGGAAAACTCTGTCCAGCTGGAAGCTGAAAGAGGACTTTAGAGACATGTGGTTTAAGGAGAAGTTAGATATTCAAAGTGTGAGAACAACTTGACAGGATGTTACTGCCTCCTGAGCATAGCGCAGGCTGGTGCTTAAACAGACAGGTCTAACACAGCTCACAGAGTCCTCAGGCATCTGGTGGGCAGGTGCAGCAGGTCTCCTGTGTACCCAACAGAGTCTTAGAAATGGTAAAAGGTGAGAGAGAGCACCAGGGAGGTTCTTTTTTTATTCCCAGATGGCTTAGGAATATCGGAAGGATCTACAGACAGGAATAGAAGCTGGGTTGAAAGAATGATGAATCCTGAAGACCACCCCACCTACACCCCATTGCCTTGTCACTGTGTGTGATAACAAACACAGCCCTGGGGAAAGAGTCAGGGGAGATTTCAAATGGACTTGGAGGAATTGCCCACTTGAAATAGAAATTCGGTTTGGATGCAGAAGAATAAAATAGAGGTAATTTCTTGAATATGTAAATTCCTAGTCTGCCATTCATAGTCCTGGAGTTAAACTCCTGCTGTCATCACTGTTGTCACCACCAGGCTTTATTATCATCGTCAAATGACACTGAGAGGCAAAGTAGACGTCCAGAGGGTAAAATAGGGCAAGAGGAGGTGAAGATACATGGTAGAAAATGAAAGCTATGGCAGTCCCTTATACTCTCCGTCTGGTGTTCTGCCAGTGGAGGTGGAGGCCAGGGAAAGTTCACTAGGTTGTTCTTGCTCAGAGGCCAAGTGCTGGACAATCACACTACAGAGGCCCATCATGTGCATACAGGTGTGGCCTCCAAGCTCTACTTCCTCATCTGCTCTTCTGTTACCCATTCTCCAGTAATTGCTTATTCATTTCCTCTTTCTGTAAATTTTTTCCCAATTTGTTCATCAGCTTTTCTGATTACCAAACAACATGCTTTAAATTTGGCAAGCTGACTTCGTGATGATTATAAATGCACATATTTTCTTTCTCAACATTTTTAAAAGCTAAGTCATCTACAACCTTCTGTTTGAACAGTGCAATCATTTAAATGGATTTAGGAAAGAGCATGCTCTATAATAATCTTTAAAGATACATTTGAGACTTAATACCTTCATGAGAATTAATCTCCGATTCACCTTGACTCTGAACTGACAAATCTCTGCTCTTTTGCCTCTATGCCTATAAAGTCATGCTGTTCTCCAATTAACTTCGGATATAATATTGTGTACTTAATTAAATTTTTGGAACACTCCTACAAAAAGTTGTATTGGACTCATTCTCAAAATAAGGAAATGGAGGATTGGAAAGGGAAGGACTAGCACACATAGAAAATTTTGGGAAAACCAGACAAATTTTTCATGGTAGGTACCCCTGAGCAGTGGGAATCATGAGGGGTAAGGATAAAGGTCCTATTACCTCCTTGCTCTATTGCTGGAATTTTATTTTTACTGAAAACACAGTTTAATAATTTAAAATGTTCAAAAAATAAAATTACCCTGTAATTATGAGTTCCCTGTTCCTTAGTTTGATCAATACACTGGAATAATTTGTGGCTGTCTTCATCTCCAAATTAATTCTTGGTTTCTTTCTATTGAATGTTCAGTTCAACTGAAAATCATTTGAACCCTTTTTTTCCTTTTGATTTTCCTCTTATAGATTATCTAATCTAGCTTATTTTTCAGTAATTATTTAGTTAAGAATATTTACCAACACCTACTATGTGCTCAGCATTGTAATGGACATTGCGGAAGATACAGAATAGTGGTTAAAGTAGTAATACAAAATTACAGTGGATAATATTTATCAAACACATATAGGCCAGAGACTACTTTAAGAGCTTTACATGAATTACCTCCTTTTATTTCCCACAACAACCACCATCCAGTGAAGTATACCATATTCTCTCCATTTTATAGATGAGAAACTTAAGTTAAGAAATCAAGTAAATTGCCCAAGGTCAATCAGCTAGTAAGAGATATGTGGGATTTGAACATAACCTGTTTGACTCCAGAGCCTGAGCACTTCGCTTCTTAGGAGGCTGTGAGGGGTTTACTACAGAGCTGGCAAGACAAGACTCATACCCACACTCACCAACCAACCAAAAGCCATATCCAAAATAGTATTGAGCAAAGGTCACAGTTTATGGGAAGCTCAATGTTTGTGATGTCAAAAGCACTCAGTTTAGGACTGTGGAATAGACTAAATAAGTGCAAAAGAACATGGATCAGTTTTCAGTACTGTGGGAATTTAGAGGCAGAGAGCAGCAATGGCTACTGTAGTTAAGGAAAACTTGGTGAGGAGGAGTCGGGCTTTATTTTTTTATTTTATTTTTTTTAAGATTTTATTTATTTGACAGAGAGAGACACACAGAGAGGGGGAACACAAGCAGGGGGAGTGGGAGAGGAAGAAGCAGGCTTCCTGCCAAGCAGGGAGCCTGATGAGGGGCTCGAACCCAGGACCCTGGGATCATAACCTGAGCTGAAGGCAGACACTTAACGACTGAGCCACCCAGGCACCCCAAGGAGTTGGGCTTTAAAGCTAGGGCTGGAGCAATATTTAGAAAGTGAAGCCAGAAAGGGGATAAGCAAAGTTGTAGGGCAATAGTGAGTCATGGCTGTTTCTCCAAAAGAGAAGAGATTGCTTGGCTTGCATGATGGGTGCATACTGAGGAATGGGGAGAAATAAGTCTGGGAGGACAGGGGACGTGGCTGTGAGACCAGCACCTTGCAAGCTTAGCTCAGCAGATTTAATGTGGTAGAGAAGCAGGAGGGATGGTAATAATATAGTAATAACATGGAGGCTTTACAGCTGGCCCTGTTCTTGCAAAGCTATTGTCTCACTTAATGTGTTTGTGGAATATTAATCTGGCAGGAAATTGATTGGAAGAGTGAGGACTTAGAGTCAGTGAAGCCCATTAGGACATTACTATTAGCCAGAAGTATAATGAGGACAGTCTGACGTGGGGTCAGGATAATTAAGGGGAAATGGAGGATTTAATAGCTACTGAAGGTCAACTCTGTGTCAGAAACTTTATACATGCTCTCCAGTGTTCGAAACAATTGCATGCAATATATGATATTCTGGCATGAGCTCAAGGCCTGGTACAAACATTAACTTGTGACCTTAGGCAAGTTATATAAATTTTCATTGTCTCATTTTTGCAACAAAATCTTATTGAGCACCTACTACATTCCAAGCATTGGTCTAGGTCTTTGGGATAGAGTGCTGAACTGGACAATCCTTGTGCTTATAAAACTCACAGTCTAGGAAGGAAACTGATATTAATATATAAATGCAGTAGTTTCATATTGCTGCCATAACAAATTACCACAAGGAGCAATTTTAGTGGCTTAAAACAAAACAAAACAATAATAAAAAGACCTGAAAAAAAAGTTTGTTACTCAATGTTCTGTAGTTCAGAAATCCAGGATGGCTCGGCTAGTGTCTCTGCTCCTGGTTTCACAAGTCCAAAATTAAGGTATCGTCCAGCTGGGCTCTTATTGGAAGGCTTTGGGAAGAATCCGCTGCCCAGCTCATTCAGATTGTTGGCAGACTCTAGTTGCTTGTCGCTGTAGGACCAAGGCCCATTTCTTTGCTGGCTGTCGACTGGAGGCCTCTCTGAATTTCTCCAGGTGTCTCTCAAGTCCTAGCACACAAGCCCTGCTGATGCAGAGCCCCAATAGCCTGACACACCATTCTTGAACTTGGAATCTCTGACCCCTTTTTATACCTCCTCCCTCTGACACCCTTTTCTGCTTCCAGCTGGAGATGGTTCTCTCTTTTTAAGAATTCATGTGATTAGATTGGACCCACCTGGATGATTCTCCCCATTTTAAGGTCAGTAACCTTGATTACATCTGCAAAGTCCTCTCTGCTATGTAACATAACATATTCACAAGTTCCCTAGATTTGGGTATGGGCATCTTTGTGTGAGGACATTATTCAGTCTACCACAACCTTCAAAAATATATCTCAAATTTATTCAATTCTCTTTATTTTCACTGCCCCCAAACAGTCTTTCATGTGCACTGAT
This sequence comes from Callorhinus ursinus, assembly GCF_003265705.2. NCBI lineage: Eukaryota > Metazoa > Chordata > Mammalia > Carnivora > Otariidae > Callorhinus > Callorhinus ursinus. Next base: position 2,019,224 of record NW_027397155.1, on the reverse strand, counting down.
CCCATGGACTTCTAACCAGTTTCTCTGCTTTTGTGCTTGGCCCTTTCCAGTCCCTTCCCACAGAACTGTCAGAGTGCTCTAAAATTTGCCACTCAAGTCATGTCACTCTATAACTTCCATTGTTCAATTTTGAGTTTAAGGAGATTTTTGTTGACTGCTCATTAGAAAACTGGTGCCCTCCACCAGTTTCTTACAAGACACATTTTCCCTTCGTGCTAAGTATCAATTTGTAATAATAGACAGGATTAAGCATAGCACTTACTAGGTACTAGGCATTGTTCTAAAAACCTTTAATACCATGATGCATTTAATTTTCCCAAAAATCCTATGAGGTAAGCAATATTATTACTTCCATTTTATAGGCAAAGAAACTGAAGCTTAGAGAGGTTAAGTAATGTCCAGGGTGATAGCCAATAGGTAAAAGATCCCAAGAGGTCCAGCTCTAGTGTCTACAACTCTAATATGCAACAATGCTACTATCTATGTGTAATAAAATATTTGCCTGTTTGCCTAATGTAGTAGGCAAAATAATGTTCTCCCAAAGAAGTCCATACCCTAATCCCAAAATCTGTAAATCTGTTACACTACATGGCAAAATTGACTTTGCAGACACAATTATGGTTATTTCTCAGCTGGCTTTAAGATGGGAACAATATTCTGGATTATCTAGATGGACTCAATCTAATTATGTAAGGCCTTTCAAAGCAGAGAACTGTCTCCAGCTGGAAGCAGAGGGAGGCAGCAGAAGGGGAAGGCAGAGGAAATCAAAGCATGAGGGGGCACTGGAGCCACTCTTGCTAATGGGGCCCTGTGGAAGGCATGGGAAGAAATGCTGTCAATCCCTAGGATCAAAGACTAGCACCCAACTGACAACCAGCAAAGAAACTGGGATCTCAGTCCTGTAACCACAAAGAACTGAACTCAGCCAGCAGTCTCAATGAGCTTGGAGAAGGATTCACTCCCAGAACTGCCAGAAGGAAACTCATTCCTGCCAACATCTTGATTTTAGCCTTGTGAGACTCTGGGCTGAGAACCAACTGAGCCATGCTGTACCCCAATTTCTGACCTTCAGAACTGGGGGAATGGATGATGTTTTAGACTGCTAAATTTGTGGTAATTTATTATAGTAGCAAAAGAACACTAATACAGAAGTTAACTAAACAGGGCTTAGTTATGATTGAAAGTAGGAAAGGTTAGTTCTCAATAATAACAATGTTTTAAGATTAAGAAACTTGACTGTCATCATTTATTGAATCAAGGAAGGAATCAGAGCTCAAGAGTTAGGTTTTTTATATATTAGGCAGTTGGGTATATTGACTTGGAGCTCAAAGATAAGTCTTGGGTTTAGAGCAACCATTAGGGGAGTCATTGGTATATAACATCATTTTCTTCATCTAAAAAAGCTGATATTAATAATAATACTAGTTATGGTAAAGGGTTGTTAGAAGCAAATGGTATAATGTATATAAAATACCAGAACAGTGCCTGGAATTTGATAGGTGCCCAATAAATATTTGGTATTCTATATTATGATTTCCAATTTCCTTATGGAGAAACTGATGCTCAATTTCAGAAACTTGCCCATGTGTCTGGCAAATAATGGAGCCAAGACTTAAACCCATATCTGCTGGCTCTGCAATCTGTTCTCTCTCCTGTACCATAAAAGATTATGAGTCTTAATTCAACATGTGGAAGGATCTCCAAATGCTTTTTTTATTTGTCAGGGTTTTGGGTTAGAAACATGAGAAACCATATCCGATTAATTGAATCAAAGAAAGTAAAGCATTGGGTGCCTTATAGAATCCTAGAAAAGCTGGAAAATTAGGCTAAGAAAATGGGCAGAAACCAAGGATGCCAAGCAACAGGAAGTAGCCAGAAGAACTACTAAGCAAGCCTACCTCTGTCATCAGCTGGAATTAGTCCATGTAATTGGCACTGTCATCATAAAAGGCACTAAATGTTGAGCATGCTGGCTGTCACCAATGGTCTGGATCCTGAATATTGTGACTACTATCTCTGAAACCTCTGGAATGAACTACCTACTGTCGCTGCTTTCCTTGAATCACTCCTTCCATATTAAGTTCTGGCTTAGGGTATTATCAAAAATACTATTTGGGCTACAATGGGCTGAATTGTGTCTTCCCTGCCCCTAGTGTCCTATGTTGAAGTCCTAAACTCTAGTACCTTGGAATGTGACCATATTTTGAGATTGGGACTTCACAGAAATAATTAAATTAAAATGAGGTCATTAGGGTTGGCCCTAATCCAACATGATTGGTGTCCTTATAAGAAAGAAAATTTGGTCACAAGCATGTACAGATGGAAGAAAATGTGAAGACATCAAGAAGACATCTCTAAGCCAGATGGAGAGACCTGGAACAGATCCTTTACTCAGGGCCCTCAGAAGGAACCAATGCTGCTAACACCTTGATTTTGAACTTCCAGCCTTCAGAACTGTGAGAAAATAAATTACTATTGTTTAAATCACCCAGTCTGTGGTAATTTGGTAAGGCAGCCCTAGCAAACCAATATAGATACAAAAGGGGTTCAGACAGTAATCCAGCTTGGTCTGACACTTGAATTACCACCACTGACATCTGGACATTTATTCTCTGCATTAGAATTAGGTCCAGGATACAAAATACAGATTTTAACCTACTCTTTTCCTTCAACAAGTCTCAAATGTTCCCCATAACATACAGCCATGATAATGTGGGAATGCTTATACAATAATGCAATTTCCTTTATAAAAGAAGTGATAAATGAGAAAATCCTTCACACTGACGTTTTATGAAAGACTTGAACCTTTCAGACAAATTCACCTTTGAAAAATCCCACTTAAAACCAATCTTGGGTGTTGCACAGATAATTGTGCAATTGCATAACTAAACTCAATTCGTTTCTCTTTAATCTATCCTTTATCTAGCATTCCCTTTTTCAACAAATGAAAATTCTGTCCACTTGGTTTCTTAGTCCAGAAACCTGTGAGATATTTTTGACTACTACCTCATTCAAATTCCTCATTCAATTAATCACCATCTGCTGTTGACTCAACTACCTAAAATAGTCTTCTGCCCCATCTACTTCTCTCATCCTTTCTGCTGCTACCCTAGGCCAGCACATCATCATTTGTCCCCAAAGTTGCCACCACAATTGCCACAGTCTTCTTGACTGCAGACTGCATTCCTCCAATCTTGTCTCTAGTATTCTGCAACTCAGTTCTGGCAAGCATTTAGATCCTTCACTGGCTTTCCATGGCCCTCTAGAACATGGGAGCTTCTTTGCCTGGTGTACTTAGTTCTTGGGTATCTGGTCTTTGCCTCCCTCTGAGGTTTTACCTCTTCTCTCTCTCCCAGTCCTGCTTTTAGTTCCTACCACACCACCACCATTTAATCTCTATTTTTCTGCTGTCCCTAGGCCTTTGTATTCAGTATTCCCTTTGCCTAAAAACCTTTGCCTGTCTTCCCAGAATTCCCTTTTAACTATTTAAAGTTTCTGTTTAGATATCAGGTCTCAGTGCTTCATTTACTAGATGTGTCATTATAAAAATACTAAATCTGTACTTTAGCTCCTTCGTCAGTAAAATGGATATAAAATTGAATCCTCTTCATTGAGATATTGTATAGAATAACAGAGTTAAGTTTTATAAAATGCTCATAACAGCCAAGTGACCACTAAAAACACTCAGTAAATGGTTGCTGTTACTATTCTTTTCATTATCCTTTTTTAGCAAGATTTCTTTGGTCACTTCACTCCTGAACTCAAAACTGACTTTGGAATGCCTTGTATATACTTGCATAGGACCATACATTTTCCCCATATGAGCACATATACCTTGTTTAAAGTATTGTGTGACTTTTCCATTAGCTCCATGAAGGCACATTTTTATCTCTAATGCCCAGCATAATGTGGGCACCTAATACATTTTTCTGGAAAGAATGAGATTTTTCTCTTATCAGTTTTTCCAGTAGAGGCATCAAGCTTGATCTGGAATTTGCTTTGGCAGGCATGACTGAAAGCTCTGTAATGTCCCTCTGAGCTTGTACACCTACATCAGTCACAAGCATTGAGCAAAAGATTAAAGATAGAAGTACCACGAAAGATGGTATAACTGAAGAGAGGACCAAATTAAACTAATGTTTACTAATGAGGGTCTCTACTAATGTTAAACTAATGTTTACTAATATTACTAATGAGGGTCAAACTTGTACTAGCCAATGGTTATGACTCAACCTTCATAACAACTAAATGAGTCAGGTGTTATTTCCCCAATTTTATAGATGGTATAACTGAGGACCAAGTAAATGAAGACTTTCCTCAAGATCATACAGACGGTGTTAGTACTTACTATCAAACTAATTTTTGACCAAAGTTTTCCCACTTCCCATATTACCAGGTTATATAGTCATTCCTCATAGGGGAAAGCAGTGATGAAAATATGAAATATTAAGCATATATACAAAGATATTTGAAGCTCTTCATGGCATCTAAGATTACAAATTAATAGTTTTTTTTTCTTTTGCATTGATCTTTCTGCAAATTACCTCTTAAGCAAACAGTGTTTGGCACTTACCAAATTCTCAATAAATACTTGGTGAACATTCCATGTGTGAATGTTGCTTAGTACCTTGGGATATGGGTCCAGCACTTCCCAGTGAATTCAATACAGGAAGAAATACTTGAGCTCGTTTTATTCAATAGCCAGACTCAGGAATCAGTAGCTAGCTACTTATTAACAGTAATCATCTTTCACTCATGAATTTGAATCCATGGTATATCTTTCTTCAATCAGTAAAGATGTGGCCCTGAGCTATCTGACTTTTTCTATAGAGAGGAATTGACTTATCCCCAGAAAACTTGGTGTTCTTTCTTCATCATGGAGAAGCATCCTGGCTAGCACAAACCTTTTCTGGGATGAGGTAAATGCCAATGATGTGGGTGTGTCTGAACCTCACGGTGAGCATTTGTCATTTCATATTTCTCTGTTTTAATTCAAATCCTACACTATGGAAACAACATATGACATCCTGAAATAGTTCTGCCAACTCATCTTCTGTTAACTTTAAAAATAGCTAACATTTACTGAGTGCTTACTATGTGCTGACATTGTGTAAAACTTATTACTGTCATCATCTTGCTAATCCTCATAACAATGCTGGTAAATTTTAATATTTTTCCATTTTATAGGTAACTTGTTCAAACGTGATCAGCCAACAAAAGGCATAGCCAAAAGCCCATGTTTCTAATCACAATGATATACTGCTTTGGTAAAGAGTACTACTATCCATGGGACACCAGAAAGATATTAGAATAGAATATTTTTTTTCTAGTCAACAGTCTAGTGAAAGCTCCTCTACTTAATGGCTTTCATAAATCTTGCTATTAGAAAGTGAATGCCTGGTGCTTTTGTCTCTGCCTCTTTCTTTGAAGTGTGTTAATAGAGTCTGTTGTGTGTCTTTTGATCAAAGACCACGGTCTTACCTTTTGTTGGTATCTCTATGTCATACAATAGTTGAAGACACACAATAAATACCTTGTTAATTAAATGACTAGAGATGATGCAGAAAACTCATGATTCAGGCAGATGGTGGTCCCCATGTTTGGGTTTTGACCTGTGGTTATCAAGCATAAGAATCCCAGACTATAGGTGGCACTTCCTTTCTTTCTAATTATAGGCTGCCTGGCCTTTTGGTTACTGTTCATCAGTGAAAAAGAATTACAAAACTAGCCAAGTTGTTTCCTTAATTACATCTTACCAAGATCATCTTGAGTAGAATGAGTAAAATTACATGATTTACTTTATATAGACAATGATAAAACTATCAAAGTTTCTAAGTGACAAGTAGCAGCAGAATTTTTTTAGGTACCTAAGATATATTTGAATAAAACGTTTTAATATAATGTATTAGAAAACAATGAAATAGAAGATAGGAGATATATCAGACTTGGACACCAATAAATTTGGGGCAATCTTCTCCATCATAATCCATTCATAATAATTTATTGATAACTGAGTTAATGCCAGAAATTGGACCAAACTCTTAGTGTACACAGAATGAGTCTTTATCTGGCCAGTTCAGGGAAATGTCCCAGTACCTCAAATGGCTTCTGTCAGGTTGATTGTGGTGATGTATGAAAAGTTTTGAAAAGTAGAGAGAAGGAAAACAAAAAGAGCAAGGATATGCTTCATTATGTAGTCCAGTGAGCCTACATAATGTTGTTGGTGAGAATAGGCCCCAGGAAATAGGAAAATAACTTGCAAATACCTTTGCTCAAAAAGCCTCTATTGGAGACTAGAAATGATTCTTATCTTTGTGAAAAGAGGAAGAAAGGAGACAGGAAAAGAGAAGAAGGACAGAGAAGTGATAACAAATAAAAATAAGGAAGATTTAGGGAGATGTTGGATATTACAAATGAAAATGGATGGTGATTGCTGGAGGGATTACTAAATTTTGTTGGGGACTGAACTAGAGGAAAAAAATAAGTTCCCTTCCTCCTTTGGTGACATTGAGAAATGTGGGAAGTTGGCATCAGCCTCTGGTTTTAGAGTAAACAAATAGCATAGAACTAAAGTTCCTAAGTGTTAACTAATTGACCACTGGTTTCCTAAAAGTCAGAGAGTGGGACACTGCTGAGTGATCATCAGGGTGATATCCTTTCTACAAAGTCCAATGGAATGACTGTCCACCTGTTTATTCAGTATAATGGAGGTCCTACACACAGAATCACTAGTCCAGCATCCTAAGAGGGAAGCATATTTGCAATATTTTATACTGATCCTAAATTAAGGTCATAATTAGTTATGGTTTAATCCAGTGATGTGTCTATTTTAAGAGTTCCTGTCTCATATCAATGTACTTTTTGAGTTTCAAAAGAGAGAAATGTGCTAAAATATCATTACCATCAAAAGTAATGTAGAAGGGGGGGCGGAGCAAGATGGCGGAGGAGTAGGAGACCTGGAATTCATCTGGTCTCAGGGATTCAGCTGAATAGGGATCAAACCATTCTGAACACCTACAAACTCAACAGAAGATCAAAGATAAGAAGAGTAACAACACTCTGAACAGAAAAGCGACCACTTTCTGGAAGGTAGGACGTGTGGAGAAGTGAATCCGAGGCGATATTCGGGAGGATAGACAGCAGGGGAGGGGGCCTCCGTCGGCCACTTCTGGCAAGTGATAGAGCCGCGGAGCACAAAATCGGAACTTTTAAAAGTCGGCTCCGCTGAGGGACATCGCTTGCTCCAGTGGCTAAGCAGGGAGTGGAACCCTCGCAGGGCAGTGTGGTCTCAGGACCCTCAGGGTCACAGAAAGACCGGGGGTGCCTGAGTGTGGCAGAGCTCCCAGGGATCAGAGCGGGGAAGCCGGCTGCAGAGACGGAGCCGAGACGTGGGCTCTCAGCTTGGGGTTGCCATAAACTGTGATCCGCGGCCCAGTCAGGCTACTGCTCCTCCAGCAGAGACCCAACAAGTGGCAGAGCCAGGGAGACTCCCCTTCCTCTCCTGGGAGGAGCAGCGCGGAAGCGCACCACAGGGATCTGCTGGGTTTGGAGGCTCCACACGGGGTCGGGTGCCAGACATAGAAACGCGTGATCACAGGCCGAGTGAGCACGGAGTGCGGCCAGAGACTGGGGAGACGGGAGTGACTGCTTTTCTCTGGGGGCACACTGAGGAGCGGGGCCCCAAGCTCTCAGCTCCTCCGGGCGGAGATTGGGAGGCCACCATTTTCACCCTCGTCCTCCAAAGCCCTACCGAGAGCTTGCAGGGAACAAAAGCTCCTGAGAGCAAACCGGAGCAGCTTGCTTAGCCGGGACTCACAAGGCAGGGTAATTCCACCCCCAGCAAAGACATTTGGGAACCACGGCAACAGGCCCCTCCCCCAGAAGGTCAGCACGAACAGCCAGCAAGCCAAGACCAAGTTTACTGATCAAGGAGAATGGGAGAACTCCAGCGCTAGGGGAATACTGCCCATAGAATTCATGACTTTTGTACCATAATTAATTAATTATTCAAAGTTAATTTTTTAACTGTTTTTTTTTGAATTTTTCTTTTTCCCTTTTTCAAACAACATCTTATCAATCCCTTTTTTAAAAAAAATATTTTTTATTTTTCATTTTTAGAGTCATATTTTTATCCCTTCATAGTAGTTACCCTTATTTTTGGCATATATATATAAGTTGTTCTCTCTTTAAAATTTTGCAATACAATTTCTTCTAACAGATCAAAATGTACCCTAAATCACTAGTGTATGGCTATGTTCTATTCTCCTGCCTGATCACATTCTCTCCCTTTTTTTCTTTTTTTTTCTTTTTTTTAAACCTTCTTCTTTCTTTTTAAAAAAACTTCTTATCTTATCAATTCCTTTTATAAAATCTTTTATAATTTTCATCATTACAGTCATCAGCCATCCCTTCATTGTATCAACCCTTATTTTGTACATATATAAGTCTTTCTTCCTTTAAAATTTTAGCAGGCACGTTCTTCTAACAGACCAAAATATGCCCAAAAGCTAGTGTGTGGCACTGATCTATGCACTAGCCTGATCATATTTGATCATATTCTG
>NW_027397155.1:2006352-2010563 GCF_003265705.2 Callorhinus ursinus | reverse complement strand
GAACAAGAGGTAGTACCATCTGCCAGGGACCTACTCAATATGGACATTAGTACGATGTCGGACCTAAAGTTCAGAATCATCACTTTAAAGATACTAGCTGGGCTTGAAAAAAGTGTGGAAGTTATTAGAGAAACCCTTTCTGGAGAAATAAAAGAACGAAAATTTAACCAAGTCGAAATCAAAAAGGCTATTGATGAGGTGCAATCAAAAAAGGGGGCAATAACTGCTAGGATAAATGAGACAAAAGAGAGAATCAGCGATATAGAGGACCAAATGATGGAAAATAAAGAGGCTGAGAAAAGGAGAGATAAACAACTACAGGATCACGAGGGCAGAATTCGAGAGATAAGTGATACGATAAGACGAAACAACATTAGAATAATTGGGATCCCAGAAGAAAAAGAAAGAGAGAGAGGGGCAGAAGGTATATTGGAGCAAATTATAAAAGAGAACTTCCCTAATGTGGGGAAGGAAACAGGCATCAAAATCCAGGAGGCACAGAGAACCCCTCTCAAAATCAATAAAAATAGGTCAACACCCCGACATCTAATAGTAAAACTTAGGAGTCTCAGAGACAAAGAGAAAACACTGAAAGCAGCTTGGGAGAAGAGATATGTAACCTACAATGGTAGAAACATTAGATTGGCAACAGACCTATCCACAGAGACCTGGCAGGCCAGAAAGGACTGGCATGATATCTTCAGAGCACTAAACGAGAAAAATATGCAGCCAAGAATACTATATCCAGCTAGGCTATCATTGAAAATAGAAGGAGAGATAAAAAGCTTCCAGGACAAACAAAAACTAAAGGAATTTGCAAACACGAAACCAGCCCTCCAAGAAATATTGAAAGAGGTCCTCTACGCAAAAAGAGAGCCTAAAACAACATACATCAGAAAGGAACACAGACAATATACAGTAACAGTCACCTTACAGGCAATACAATGGCACTAAATTTATACCTTTCAATAGTTACCCTGAAGGTAAATGGGCTCAATGCCCCAATCAAAAGACACAGGCTATCAGATTGGATTAAAAAACAAGACCCATCGATATGCTGTCTGCAAGAGACTCATTTTAGACCCAAAGACACCCCCAGATTGAAAGTGAGGGGGTGGAAAACCATTTACCATCCTAATGGACACCAAAAGAAAGCTGGGGTGGTGATCCTTATATTAGACAAATTAGATTTTAAACCAAAGACTGTAATAAGAGATGGGGAAGGACACTACATCCTACCTAAAGGGTCTATCCAACAAGAAGATCTAACAATTGTAAATATCTATGCCGCTAACATGGGAGCAGCCAATTATATAAGGCAGTTAATAACAAAAGCAAAGAAACACATTGACAACAATACAATAATAGTGGGGGACTTTAACATCCCCCTAACTGAAATGGACAGATCATCTAAGCAAAAGATCAACAAGGAAATAAAGACTTTAAATGACACACTGGACCAAATGGACTTTACAGATATTCAGAACATTCCATTCCAAAGCAACAGAACACACATTCTTCTTTAGTGCCCATGGAACATTCTCCAGAATTGATCACATCCTAGGTCACAAATCAGGTCTCAACCGGTACCAAAAGATTGGGATCATTCCCTGCATATATTCAGACCACAATGCTTTGAAACTAGAACTCAATCACAAGAGGAAAGTCGGAAAGAACTCAAATACATGGAGGCTAAAGAGCAACCTACTAAAGAATGAATGGGTCAACCAGGAAATTAAAGAAGAATTAAAAAAATTCATGGAAACCAATGAAAATGAAAACACAACTGTTCAAAATCATTGGGATACAGCAAAGGCAGTCCCGAGAGGAAAGTATATAGCAATACAAGCCTTTCTCAAGAAACAAGAAAGGTCTCAAATACACAACCTAACCCTACACCTAAAGGATCTGGAGAAAGAACAGCAAGTAAAGCCTAAACCCAGCAGGAGAAGAGAAACAATAAAGATCAGAGCAGAAATCAATGAACTAGAAACCAAAAGAACAGTAGAACAGATCAACGAAACTAGGAGCTGGTTCTTTGAAAGAATTAACAAGATTAATAAACCCCTGGCCAGACTTACCAAAAGAAAAGAGAAATGACCCAAATCAACACAATCATGAATGAAAGAGGAGAGTTCACAACCAACACCAAAGAAATAGAAACAATTAGAAGAACATATTATGAACAACTCATTGCCAGCAAATTAGATAACCTGGAAGAAATGGGTGCATTTCTAGAGATGTATCAACTACCAAAACTGAACCAGGAAGAAATAGAAAACCTGAGCAGACTTATAGCCACTAAGGAAATTGAAACAGTCATCAAAAATCTCCCAAGAAACAAAAGCCCAGAGCCAGATGGCTTCCCAGGGGAATTCTACCAAACATTTCAAGAAGAATTAATACCTATTCTCCTGAAACTGTTCCAAAAAATAGAAATGGAAGGGAAACTTCCAAACTCATTTTATGAGGCCAGCATTACCTTGATCCCAAAACCAGACAAAGACCCCATCAAAAAGGAGAATTACAGACCAATATCCTTGATGAACACGGATGCAAAAATTCTCACCAAAATACTAGCCAATAGGATCCAACAGTACCTTAAAAGGATTATTCACCATGACCAAGTGGGATTTATCCCTGGGCTGCAAGGCTGGTTCAACATACGCAAATCAATCAACGTGATACAATACATTAACAAAAGAAAGAACAAGAATCATATGATCCTCTCAATAGATGCAGAAAAAGCATTTGACAAAGTACAACATCCTTTCTTGATCAAAACTCTTCAGAGTATAGGGATAGAGGGTACATACCTCAATATCATAAAAACCATCTATGAAAAACCTACAGCGAATATCAATGGGGAAAACCTGAGATCTTTTCCCCTAAGGTCAGGAACGCGGCAGGGATGTCCACTCTCACCACTGCTATTCAACATAGTATTAGAAGTCCTAGCCACAGCAATCAGACAACAAAAAGAAATCAAAGGCATCCAAATCGGCAAAGAGGAAGTCAAACTCTCACTCTTTGCAGATGATATGATACTGTATGTGGAAAACCCAAAAGACTCCACCCCAAAACTGCTAGAATTCATACAGGAATTCAATAAAGTAGCAGGATATAAAATCACTGCACAGAAATCAGTGGCATTCCTATACACCAACAACAAGACAGAAGAGAGACAAATCAAGATGTCGATCCCATTTACAATTGCTCCCAAAACCATTAGATACCTAGGAATAAATCTAACCAAAGAGGCAAAGGATCTGTACTCAGAAAACAATAAAATACTCATGAAAGAAATTGAAGAAGACACAAAGAAATGGAAAAACTTTCCATGCTCATGGATTGGAAGAACAAACATTGTGAAGATGTCAGTGCTACCTAGAGCAATCTACACATTCAATGCAATCCCCATCAAAATACCATCAACCTTTTCAAAGAAATGGAACAAATAATCCTAAAATTTGTATGGAACCAGAAGAGACCCTGAATAGCCAGAGGAATATTAAAAAAGGAAAACAAAGCTTGCGGCATCACAATTCCAGACTTCCAGCTCTATTACAAAGCTGTCATCATCAAGACAGTATGGTACTGGCACAAAAACAGACACATAGATCAATGGAACAGAATAGAGAGCCCAGAAATGGACCCTCAACTCTATGGTCAACTCATCTTTGACAAAGCAGGAAAGAATGTTCAATGGAAAAAAGACAGTCTCTTCAACAAATGGTGTTGGGAAAATTGGACAGCCATATGCAGAAGAATGAAAGTGGACCATTTCCTTACACCACACACAAAAATAGACTCCAAATGGTCGAAAGACCTAAACATGAGACAGGAGTCCATCGAAATCCTAAAGGAGAACATAGGTAGCCACCTATTCCACCTCAGCAGCAGCAACTTCTTCCTTGAAACATCGCCAAAGGCAAGGGAATCAAGGGCAAAAATGAACTATTGGGATTTCATCAAGATAAAAAGCTTTTGCACAGCAAAAGAAACAGTCCACAAAACCAAAAGACAACCGACAGAATGGGAGAAAATATTTGCAAATGACATATCAGATAAAGGGCTAGTATCCAAAATCTATAAAGAACTTATGAAACTCAACACCCAAAGAACAAATAATGCAATCAAGAAATGGGCAGAAGACATGAACAGACATTTTTCCAAAGAAGACATCCAAATGGCCAACCGACACATGAAAA
>NW_027397155.1:1921107-2001352 GCF_003265705.2 Callorhinus ursinus | reverse complement strand
TATCATAAAAACCATCTATGAAAAACCTACAGCGAATATCAATGGGGAAAACCTGAGATCTTTTCCCCTAAGGTCAGGAACGCGGCAGGGATGTCCACTCTCACCACTGCTATTCAACATAGTATTAGAAGTCCTAGCCACAGCAATCAGACAACAAAAAGAAATCAAAGGCATCCAAATCGGCAAAGAGGAAGTCAAACTCTCACTCTTTGCAGATGATATGATACTGTATGTGGAAAACCCAAAAGACTCCACCCCAAAACTGCTAGAATTCATACAGGAATTCAATAAAGTAGCAGGATATAAAATCACTGCACAGAAATCAGTGGCATTCCTATACACCAACAACAAGACAGAAGAGAGACAAATCAAGATGTCGATCCCATTTACAATTGCTCCCAAAACCATTAGATACCTAGGAATAAATCTAACCAAAGAGGCAAAGGATCTGTACTCAGAAAACAATAAAATACTCATGAAAGAAATTGAAGAAGACACAAAGAAATGGAAAAACTTTCCATGCTCATGGATTGGAAGAACAAACATTGTGAAGATGTCAGTGCTACCTAGAGCAATCTACACATTCAATGCAATCCCCATCAAAATACCATCAACCTTTTCAAAGAAATGGAACAAATAATCCTAAAATTTGTATGGAACCAGAAGAGACCCTGAATAGCCAGAGGAATATTAAAAAAGGAAAACAAAGCTTGCGGCATCACAATTCCAGACTTCCAGCTCTATTACAAAGCTGTCATCATCAAGACAGTATGGTACTGGCACAAAAACAGACACATAGATCAATGGAACAGAATAGAGAGCCCAGAAATGGACCCTCAACTCTATGGTCAACTCATCTTTGACAAAGCAGGAAAGAATGTTCAATGGAAAAAAGACAGTCTCTTCAACAAATGGTGTTGGGAAAATTGGACAGCCATATGCAGAAGAATGAAAGTGGACCATTTCCTTACACCACACACAAAAATAGACTCCAAATGGTCGAAAGACCTAAACATGAGACAGGAGTCCATCGAAATCCTAAAGGAGAACATAGGTAGCCACCTATTCCACCTCAGCAGCAGCAACTTCTTCCTTGAAACATCGCCAAAGGCAAGGGAATCAAGGGCAAAAATGAACTATTGGGATTTCATCAAGATAAAAAGCTTTTGCACAGCAAAAGAAACAGTCCACAAAACCAAAAGACAACTGACAGAATGGGAGAAGATATTTGCAAATGACATATCAGATAAAGGGCTAGTATCCAAAATCTATAAAGAACTTATTCAACTCAACACCCAAAGAACAAATAATCCAATCAAGAAATGGGCAGAAGACATGAACAGACATTTTTCCAAAGAAGACATCCAAATGGCCAATAGACACATGAAAAAGTGCTCAACATCACTCGGCATCAGGGAAAGCCAAATCAAAACCTCAATGAGATACCACCTCACACCAGTCAGAATGGCTAAAATTAACAAGTCAGGAAACGACAGATGTTGGCAGAGATGTGGAGAAAGGGGAACCCTCCTACACTGTTGGTGGGAATGGAAGCTCGTGCAGCCACTCTGGAAAACAGTATGGAGGTTCCTCAAACAGTTGAAATTAGAGCTACCATACGATCTAGGAATTGCACTACTGGGTACTTACCACAAAGATACAAATGTAGGGATCTGAAGGGGTACGTGCACCCCAATGTTTATAGCAGCAATGTCCACAATAGCCAAACTGTGGAAAGAGCCAAGATGTCCATCGATAGGTGAATGGATAAAGAAGAAGTGGTATATATACACAATGGAATATTATGCAGCCATCAAAAGGAATGAGATCTTGCCATTTACAACGACGTGGATGGAACCGGAGGGTGTTATGCTGAGTGAAATAAGTCAATCAGAGAAAGACATGTATCATATGACCTCACTGATATGAGGCATTCTTAATCTCAGGAAACAAACTGAGGGTTGCTGGAGTGGTCGGGGGTGGGAGGGATTGGGTGGCTGGGTGATAGACATTGGGGAGGGTATGTGCTATGGTGAGCACTGTGAATTGTACAAGACTGATGAATCACGGATCTGTACTTCTGAAACAAATAATGCAAAATATGTTAAGAAAATAAAAGAAGAAGATAGTAGGAGGGGAAGAATGAAGGGGAGTAAGTCGGAGGGGGAGATGATCCATTAGAAATGATGGACTCTGAAAAACAAACTAAGGGTTCTAGAGGGGAGGGTGGGGGGGATGGGTTAGCCTGGTAATGGGTATTAAAGAGGGCACATTCTGCATGGAGCACTGGGTGTTATGCACAAACAATGAATCATGGAAAACTACATCAAAAATTAATGATGTAATGTATGGTGATTAACATAACAATAAAAATTATTAAAAGTAAAATAAAATAAAATATTTGTGAGAATAAAAAAACGTAATGTATAAGGTACTGATGTATATAAATATTTCTCATGTGTAAGGCATAAGGAAATCCAACTTAGAGCTCTTTATACAGTTATCTATATAGGGTGGTTCACATTAAGCTATTTTTATTTGTGTACATTATTCACTTTATTACAACTTATTTTCTTTTCCTTGCCCATATTAATAATATTTATTGCTTGCTTGCCAGGGAACAGCTATAGAGAATAGTGACTAAGGTCATGCTTAAACCCTAGACCAAGAACAACTCTGAAACCAGCCTGTCTGGGTCAAATCCAGATTCTGTCATTCTTGACTGCCTGGTTACTTTGAACATCAGGTTCATTTTCTGCAAAATGCTAATGATAACAGTGGGTTATCTTCTTTTGGTTTTCATAAAGATTAAATGAATTAATATAAGATTCTTAGAATAGTACCTTGTACATTCTAAGCATTTAATGAATATCAGCTATCATTACTATTCTGTTCAAGTCATTATACTTTATATTTAATTATATATATTTAATTCCTCTAAGACTTATATTTTTAAAAGATTTACTAATTTATTTGAGAAAGAGAGAGTGTGTGCATGTGCACAAGTAGGGAGAGGGGCAGAGGGAGAGAATTTCCAAGCAGACTCCTCACTGAGCACAGAGCCTGACACAGGGCTCCATCCCACAACCCATAATATTATGAACTGAGCTGAAACCAAGAGTCAATCGCTAACTAAATGAGCCACCCAGATGACCCTAAGTTTTATATTTTGTCTCCATTTTGTTGGTTTGATTTTATAGATGAGGAAACTAAAGCTTGGGAAGTTTGCATCACAGCCAATAAGTAGTTGAAGTGGGTCTTCAGCTCATATGTGCCTGATTCCAAAGCCCTTCCCTTTTTCTCTGAACTATATTAACTTTGTTTACATCCAAATCTCCACTCTTCTCACCTGCTCATCCTCAAACACACACATGGCTTAAATAGAGATCTCTTCTTTGGGCTTGGTTTTGTTCCTAAATTCTCTCAATCTGATAAGTACTTTGGGCACCAGGATGGGATCCCTTCCAGAAGAATGAGACTTCTCTGTCTAGAACACATTTTCTTGATGAATGTTTCTGAGCTTGGATGTTTTTCTGCAGTCAAATGCTCTACCACTGAGCTATACCCCCTGAGCTTGGATGTTTTTCTGAAGACCAGGCATCCCAAAGACCAGAATTGGTCTTGAATTTCAAATATTCTGTGCCTATTTCTCAGAATGTGCAATTTGACTTTGATGTGAAAAACTCATTCTTCTTATCAATGGGTGAACACATTTAGACACTTTGGAGAATAAAAGGTGGTGCTAACTGGATTGGATGTGAGGACAAACATAAAGCAGTATGTCCTGGGCAATGCTGTATGTGTGATCATCTCACTTGTAACTTCTGCTTTCTGAGAGAGGATATTTGAAGAATGAATTAGAAAAGTAGTTCTCTGTTCTCTGAGATTTGCCTGGCTATGTGTTACTTTTTCCTTCCTCCATTTGTTTTCCCCTTTCTTTTTTGTTGTTCTTTGATATATTCTGTCACAGGAAGGGAGGCTGATAGGGCTCAGAGGCTGAAGGATACAATTATCTTTGAATAACCTCATTTTTTTGTGGTCCTATTAAAGTGAGATTTGAGAAGTGTCATGGATAAACAAAGAAGAAAGTGTTAAGGGGGCTATTCCAAGAGAGAATAAGGAATTTCAGCTTTCTAGACCAGAGTAAGTAATGTGGAGGGAGAAGATGACATGGGGATCTGCAGCTCTAGTGAAGGTCAAGAATTTCCCCAGAGAAGAAACAATGAAGCATTGTTAAGCTGTGTTAAGAAGACAGAAAGAGACAGAGAAGTAAAAAAATAAAATTTTAAATTGTTTGTGATGAATTTGGGTGAAAGGTCACATGAGACAAGTTGAAATCCTGGAATCCAAGTAAAGCTGTGCAAAGAGGCTCTTAGGTCCCCTCATGTGATGACATCCTGAGCCCAAAGGAGCCTCGAGTGCAGCTGGAGAGGGGCTTCCATTCTCACTGAACAATTCAGAGAGCAACTCCTGATTGGTATCTGGAAAATTAATGTGTGCCATAAACATCTCTAAAGGTATGCTTATCCAAAAACTACAACAAACTGTGAGCTACACAAGTGAATATGCTGACAGTTCTTTGACCAAAACTAATTGTGTTCTTTATTTTCTACTTTACTTTTGCATATTATCTCTACTTCAACTTGACTCTCCTGGAAATGACCCTATTTCATAACACACAATCTTCTACATTGGCCAAAATAGTTTGCCCTTATCAGCAGCTCCCCACCCTTGCCATCACACAATCCACTACCATTTGAAAGACATTTTTCATAAAAGATATGAGATTTGTCTCAATGGGAAGTTTATATTTGGCCAGGCTGGGCTTTGCAGCCATGGAAACAAGCTGTAGGAGAGTGTGTTGGCTGAAATAGGCAGAGTCGGGGCTCTAGCTGGGGGTTATGGGAGCTCTGTTCCCTCCCATGAGGTCCACAAACATTTTATTATTTTCTGAGATCCCAGATTCCTTGTTTAGACTGCTCATTTGGCCCTAGTGAGATGCACTGAGAAGTGGGCACCACAGAGATTATGTTGATGCCCCCATGTTTTATAGATAGCTGTACCCAATTATGTCTACCCCTCTAAATCCCCTGCTGGCCAGATGGGAGGGGAGCATCCTCCAATAAAAGCCTAGTTCACATATGTTCCAATAGCCACAGTCTGCAACTTCTCTCCTCATATAAAGTTTTATTGACCAGTCTCCTGGTAGAATCACCTTGATTCCTTTTTTCTTCAGTTTTCCTTCTTTGGGAGTTGTAATGGGTAGTGAGGTTACTAAGAGATTCCACATATCTCTACAGATAAGCAGAAACTATGTGCCAGTGTTGCTTCATAGCTGTCGATTCCTCAAAAGCTGAACACTCAGTCTCTGCTACCTGACCAAGGCGAGGGGGCTGTACTTGTAAATGTTTCAGAAAGCTTTATTGACAGGCATGTGTACTGAGAGGTCAGGGTCAGGGAGAAGGAACACTACCCTAGAGGAGTGTGTGTGTGTGTGTGTGTGTGTGTGTGTGTGTGTGTGTGTGTGTTTTCCTTTAAATGGAAATACTACTCAGCCATCAAAAAGAATGAAATCTTGCCATTTGCAACAACATGGATAGAGCTTGAGAGTATTATGCTAAGCGAAATACCTAGTCAGAGAAAGACAAACACCATATGATTTCACTCATATGTGGAATTTAAAAAACAAAACAGATGAACATATGGGGGGAAAAGAGAGGGAAACTAGGAAACAGACCCTTAACAATAGAGAACAAACTGAAAGTTTTACCAGAGGGGAGGTGGGAGGAATGATGGTTAAAATAGGTGATGGGTATAAAGGAAGGTACATGTGATGAGCACAAGGTGTTGCATATAAGTGATGAATTAACTAAATTCTGCTCCTAAAATTAATATTAACTTGTGTATTCACTAACTGGAATTTAAATAAAAATTTGGAGGAAAAAAACTGTTATAATTATTGTAGGCTCTGGATACTGTAACTTTTGCAACTTCTGTGTCTTTGCTCTATTGAAATGTTCAATTTGTTACAAATACCTCCTTCATTGAACTCATTATTACCTTTTAATTTTAAAGGCACATAGTCCTATAGACATCATCATATTATTCATTGATCTGGACTTTTTTTTAATTATGTTATGTTAATCCCCATACATTACATTATTAGTTTTTGATGTAGTGTTCAATGATTCATTGTTTGCATATAACACCCAGTGCTCCACGCAGAACATGCCCTCTTTAATACCAATTACCAGGCTAACCCATCCTCACACCCCCCTCCCCTCTAGAACCTGCAGTTTGTTTTTCAGAGTCCATAGTCTCTCATGGTTTGTCTCCCCCTCCGATTTGTCCCCCTTCATTCTTCCCCTCCTGCTATCTACTTCTTCTTTTTTTTAACATAAAATGTATTATTTGCTTCAGAGAAAGAGATCTGTGATTCACCATTCTTGTACACTTCACAGCGCTCACCATAGCACATACCCTCCCCAATGTCTATCACCCAGCCACCCCATCCCTCCCACCCCCCACCACTCCAGCAACCCTGTTTGTTTCCTAAGATTAAGAATTCCTCATATCAGTGAGGTCATATGATACATGTCTTTCTTTGATTGACTTATTTCACTCAGCATAATACCCTCCAGATCCATCCACATCATTGCAAATGGCAAGATTTCATTCTTTTTGATGGCTGCATAATATTCCATTGTGCTTCCTCCAATAAAAGCCTAGTTCATATATATTCCAATAGCCACAATCTGCAACTTCTCTCCTCATATAAAGTTTTATTGACTAGTCTCCTGGTAGAATCACCTTGATTCCTTTTTTCTTCAGTTTTCCTTCTTTGGGAGTTGTGATGGGTAGTGAGATTACTAAGAGATTCCACATATCTCTACAGATAAGCATAAACTATGTGCCAGAGCTGGAAGTCCGGAATTGTGATGCTGCCAGCTTTGCTTTTCTTTTTCAACATTCCTCTGGCTACTCGAAGTCTTTTCTGGTTCCATACAAACTTTAGGATTATTTGTTCCATTTCGTTGAAAAAAGTGGATGGTATTTTGATGGGGATTGCATTGAATTTGTAGATTGCTCTAGGTAGCATTGACATCTTCACAATATTTGTTCTTCCAGTCCATGAGAATGGAACATTTCTCCATTTCTTTGTGTCTTCCTCAATTTTTTTCATGAGTATTTTATAGTTTTCTGAGTACAGATCCTTTGCCTCTTTGGTTAGATTTATTCCTAGATATCTTATGGTTTTGGGTGCAATTGTAAATGGGATCAAGGTAATGCTGGTCTCATAAAACGAGTTTGGAAGTTTTCCTTTCATTTCTATTTTTTGGAACAGTTTCAGAATAGGTATTAATTCTTCTTGAAATGTTTGGTAGAATTCCCCTGGGAAGCCATCTGGCCCTAGGCTTTTGTTTGTTGGGAGATTTTTGATGACTGCTTCAATTTCCTTAGTGGTTATAGGTCTGTTCAGGTCTGTTTCTTTCTAGTTCAGTTTTGGTAGTTTACACATCTCTAGGAAAGCATCCATTTCTTCCAGATTATCTAATTTGCTGGCATATACTTGCTCATAATATGTTCTTATAATTGTTTATATTTCTTTGGTGTTGGTTGTGATCTCTCCTCTTTCATTCATGATTTTATTTATTTGGTTCATTTCTCTTTTCTTTTTGATAAATCTGGCCAGGGGCTTATCAATCTTGTTAATTCTTTCAAAGAACCAGCTCCTAGTTTTGTTGATCTGTTCTACTATTCTTTAGGTTTCTATTTCATTGATTTCTGCTCTGATCTTTATTATTTCGCTTCTCCTGCTGGGTTTAGGCTTTATTTGATGTTCTTTCTCCAGCTCCTTTAGGTGTAAGCTTAGATTGTGTATTAGAGACCTCCTTGTTTCTTGCGAAACCTTGTACTGCTATCTGCTTTCCTCTTAGGACTGCCTTTGCTGCAACTCAAAGATTTTGAACAGTTGTGTTTTCATTTTCATTGGTTTCCATGAATTTTTTTAATTCTTCTTTAATTTCCTGGTTGACCCATTCATTCTTTAGTAGGATGTTCTTTAGCCTCCATGTATTTGAGTTCTTTCTGACTTTCCTCTTGTGATTGTGTTCTAGTTTCAAAGCATTGTGGGCCAAAAATATGCAGGGAATAACCCCAATCTTGTGGTACCAGTTGAGACCTGATTTGTGACCTAGGATGTGATCAATTCTGGAGAATGTTCCATGGGCACTAAAGAAGAATGTGTGTTCTGTTGCTTTGGGATGGAATGTTCTGAATATGTCTGTAAAGTCCATTTGGTCCAGTGTGTCATTTAAAGTCTTTATTTCCTTGTTGATCTTTTGCTTAGATGATCTGTCCATTTCAGTTAGGGGGATGTTAAAGTGCCCCACTATTATTGTATTGTTGTCAACGTGTTTCTTTGCTTTTGTTATTAATTTCCTTATAAAATTGGCTGCTCCCATGTTAGGGGCATAGATATTTACAATTGTTAGATCTTCTTGTTGGATAGACCCTTTAAGTAGGATGTAGTGTCCTTCCCCATCTCTTATTATAGTCTTTGGTTTAAAATCTAATTTGTCTGATATAAGGATCGCCACCCCAGCTTTCTTTTGGTGTCCATTAGGATGGTAAATGGTTTTCCACCCCCTCCTTTTCAATCTGGGGGTGTCTTTGGGTCTAAAATGAGTCTTGCAGACAGCATATAGATGGGTCTTGTTTTTTTAATCCAATCTGATAGCCTGTGTCTTCTGATTGGGGCATTGAGCCCATTTACATTCAGGGTACCTACTGAAAGATATGAATTTAGTGCCATTTTATTGCTTGTAAGATGACTGTTACTGTATATTGTCTCTATACCTCTCTGATCTATATTACTTTTAGGCTCTCTCTTTGTGTAGAGGACCTCTTTCAATATTTCTTGTAGGGCTGGTTTTGTGTTTGCAAATTCTTTTAGTTTTTGTTTGTCTTGGAAGTTATTTTATATCTCCTTCTATTTTCAATGACAGCCTAGCTGGATATAGTATTCTTGGCTGCATATTTTTCTCATTTAGTGCTCTGAATATATCATGCCAGCCCTTTCTGGCTTGCCCGGTCTTTGTGCATAGGTCTGTTGCTAATAAATGTTTCTACCATTGTAGGTTACAGATGTCTTCTCTTGAGCTGTTTTCAGGATTTTCTCTTTGTCTCTGACACTCGTAAGTTTTACTATGAGATGTTGGGGTGTTGACCTATTTTTGTTGATTTTGAGGCGGGTTCTCTCTGCCTCCTGGATTTTGATGCCTGTTTCCTTCCCCACATTAGGGAAGTTCTTTGCTATAATTTGTTCCAATATACCTTCTGCCCCTCTCTCTCTTTCTTCTTCTTCTGGGATCCCAGTTATTCTAATATTGTTTCATCTTATCCTATCAGTTATTTCTAAAATTCTGCCCTCATGATCCAGTAGTTGTTTTTCTCTTTTTCTCAGCTTTTTTATTTTCCATCATTTGGTCTTCTATATCACTAGTTCTCTCTTCTGCCTCATTTATCCTAGCAGTTAGAGCCTTCATTTTTTATTGCACCTCATTAATAGCCTTTTTGATTTCAACTTGGTTAGATTTTAGTTCTTTTATTTCTCCAGAAAGGGTTTCTCTAATTTCTTCCATGCTTTTTTCAAGCCCAGCTACTATCTTTAAAATTGTCATTCTCGGGGCGCCTGGGTGGCTCAGTCGGTTAAGTGGCTGCCTTCGGCTCGGGTCATGATCCCAGGGTCCTGGGATCGAGCCCCACGTCCGGCTCCCTGCTCGGCGGAGAGCCTGCTTCTCCCTCTCCCTCTGCCTGCCACTCTGCCTGCTTGTGCTATCTCTCTATCTGTCGAATAAATGAATAAAATCTTTAAGAAAAAAAAATTGTCATTCTCAACTCTAGTTCTGACATCTTACTGTATTGATTAGGTCCCTGGCAGTCGGTACTACCTCCTGTTTTTTTTGAGGTGATTTTTCCTTCTTGTCATTTTATCCAGAGAAAAATATATGAATGAAAGAACAAAATGCTAACAAGAACCCCAGAAAAATATACACTAAACAAATCAGAAGACACCTGAAACTGGGGGAAAAGAAAGGGAAAGAAAGAAAAAAGAAAAAGATTTAAAAAAAAGAATATGATCAAATATGATCAGGCTGGTGCATAGATCAGTGCCACACACTAGATTTTGGGCATATTTTGGTCTGTTAGAAGAAAGTGCCTCCCAAGGTTTGAAAGAAAGAAAAGATTTTATAAAATTTTATAATTTTAAATTTAAAAAATTTAAATAAATTTTGAAATTTATTTTATAAAATTGATAAGAAATTGGTTGAATAAAGAAAGAAGAGGAATTACAAAAAAAAAGGGGGGGGAGTAAATGTGATCAGGCAGGAGACTAGAACAGAGCAATACACTAGAGATTTAGTGTATATTTTGGTCCATTAGAAGAAACTATCCCAAAATTTTAGAGAGAACAATTTATATATATATCAAAAATAAGATAAACTACCATGAAGGGATGGAATATAACTCTAAAAATGAAGAATAAAAAAGATTTTAAAAAAGGGATTGATAAGATGTTGGTTGAAAAAGGGAAAGAGAAAAATTCAAAAAAAAAAAAGAAAATTAAAAAAATTAACTTTGAAAGACTAAAGAATCAGGGGGCAAAAAGCCATGAATTCTATGTACTGTATTCCCCTAGTGCTGGCGATTTGCCATTCTCATTGATCGGTAAACTTGGTATTGGCTGGCTGTTTTTTGGTGATCTTCTGGGGGAGGGGCCTGTTGCCGTGGTTCTCAAATGTCTTTGCCAGAGGCGGAATTGCCCTGCCCCAGAGAAAAGCGGTCAATCACTCCTATCTCCCTGGTCTCTGGCTGCACTCCATGCTCACCTGGCTTGTGACTGAGCGTTTCTATCTCTGGCACAGAACCCTGTTTGGAGTCTCCAAACCCTGCAGATCCCTGCAGTGCACTCCTGCTCTGCTCCTCCCAGGGGATGGAGGGGAGTCTTCCCAGATCTGCCATTTGTTGGGTCCCTGCTGGAAGAGCAGTGGCCTGACTGTGCCATGGATCACGGTTTATGGCAACCCCAAACTGAGAGCCCGCTCCTCAGCTCCATCTTTGCAGGTGGCTTCCCCACTCCGATACCTGGGAGCTCTGCCACACTCAGGTACCCCTGGTGTTCCTGTGACCTCGAGGGTCCCGATACCACACTGTCCCAGCAACGGTTCCACCCCCCCCCCACTTAGCCACTGGAGGGATGTCTCTCAGTGGAGCAGACTCTAAAAGTTCCGATTTTGTGCTCTGCTGCTCTATCACTTGCCAGTAGTGGCTGATGGAGGCCCCCTCCCCTGCCGCCTATCTTCCTGAATATCACCTCGGATTCACTTCTCTGCATGTCCTATCTTCCAGAAAGTGGTCACTTTTCTGTTCAGAGAGTTGCTGCTATGCTTTTCTTTGACCTCCTGTTGAGTTTGTAGGTGGTCAGAATGGTTTGATCCCTATATAGCTGAATTCCTGGGACCAGACGAAATTTAGGTCTCCTGCTCCTCCACCATCTTGCTCCTCTTCCCACCCCGACCCACTCAAAAAGCCATGAACTCTATGTGCTGTATTCCCCTAGTGCTGGCATTCTGTCATTCTCATTGATCAGTAAACTTGGTCTTGGCTGGCTGTTCTTGCTGATCTTCTGGGTACATCATTAGTTTTCAATGTAGTGTTCCATGATTCATTGTTTGCGTATAAAACCCAGTGCTTCATGCAATACGTGCCCTGCTTGGTTTACTCCAGTGTAGTTAACAGAGTGTTGTATTAGTTTCAGGTGTACAAATAGTGATTTGACAATTCTATGCGTTACTCAGTGCTTATCAAATTAAGTGTGCTCTTAATCCCCTTCACCTATTTCACCCATCCCCCCACTGACCTCCCCTCTGGTAACAGTTTGTTCTCCATAGGGAAGAGCTGGTTTCTTGGTTTGTCTCTCTTTTTTTTTTATTCATTGTTCTTTTTTCTTAAATTCCACATATAAGAGAAATCATATGGTATTTTTCTTTCTTTGACTGACTTATTTTGCACATCATTTTACCCTCTGGATCCATCCATGTTGTTGCAAATGGCAAGATTTCATTCTTTTTTTACAGCTGAGTAATATTCCATTGTTTGTATATACCACCTATTCCTCATTCATTTATCTATCAGTGGACATGGGTCATTTCCATAACTTGGCTATTGTAAATAGTGCTGCAATAAAAATAAAGGCACATGTATCTTTCAAATTAGTCTTTTTGTATTTTGGGGATAAATAGCTAGTAGTGGAATTATTGGATTGCATGGTAATTCTATTTTTAATTTTTTGAGGAACCTCCATACTATTTTCCATAGTGGCTGCACCATTTTATATTCCCAAAAACAGTGTACAAGTGTTCCTTTCTCTCCACATCCTCAACAACACCTGTTTCTTGTATTGTTGATTTTAGCCATTCTAACAGATGTGAGGTGATATCTTGTGGTTTTGATTTGCACTTGCTGATTAGTGATGTTGAGTATATTGTCATGTGTCTCTTGACCATCTGTATGTCTTTGGATAAATGCCTTTCCATGTCTTTTGCTCATTTTTAATTGGGTTATTTGTTTTTTGGGTGTTGAGTTGTATAAGTTCTTTATATATTTTAGATACTAACTGTCATTTGCAAATCTCTTCTCCCATTCAATAGATTGTCTTTTAGTTTTGTTGATTTTTTTCCTCTGCTGTGCAGAAGCTATTTATTTATTTTAAATATTTTATTTATTTATTTGAGAGAGAGAGAATGCATGAGAAGTGGGGAAGAGTAGAGGGAGAGGGAGAAGCAGACTCCCTGCTGAGCAGGGAGCCTGATGCAGGACTCAATCCCAGGACCCTGGGATCATGACCTGAGCCAAAGGTAGATGTTTAACCAACTGAGCCACCCAGGCGCCCCAGAAACTTTTTAATTTGATGTAGTCCCAATAGTTTATTTTTTCTTTTGTTTCTCTTGCCTCAGGGGACATATCTAGAAAAATGCTGCTATGGCCAATGTCAGAAAAATTACTGCCTCTTCTCTCTTCTAGGATTTTTATGGTTTCAGATCTCCCTTTGAGGTCCTTAATCCATTTTTAGTTTATTTTGTGTATGGTGAAAGAAAGTGGTCCAGTTTCATTTTTTGCATGTTGCTGTCCAGTTTTCCCATCACCATTTGTTGGAGAGACTGCCTTTTTCCCATTGCATATTCTTGCCTCCTTTGAAGATTGATTGACCATATAATCATGGGCTTATTTCTGGGCTCTGTTATGTTCTATTGGCCTATGTGTCAAAATTACTGATTTGAAGGTATACATGCACCTTCATGTTTATAGCAGCATTATGGAAAGAGCCTAGTTGTCCATCGACTGATGAATGGATAAAGATGTGATATATGTACAATGAAATATTACTGAGCCATCAAAAAGAATGGAATCTTGCCATTTGCAACAACATGGATGGAGCTACAGAGTATTATGCTAAGTGAAATAAGTCAGAGAAAGACAAATACTGTATTATTTCACTCCTATGTGGAATTTAAGAAACAAAACATGAACATAGGGGAAAAACAAAGAGAGGCAAACTAGGAAACACTCTTAACTACAGAGAGTAAACTGAGGATTACTGAAGGGGAGGTCACCTGAAACTAATATTACACTGTATATTAACTGGAATTTGAATAAAACTTGAAAGAAATGTGTCTATTTTTGTGTCAGTGCCATACTGTTTTGATTACTACAGCTCTGTATTATATTTTGAAATCTGGGATTAGGATACCTTCAGTTTTGTTCTTCTTTTTCAAGACTGTTTTGAATATTTGAGGTCTTCTGTAGTTCCATACAAATTTTAGGATTATTTGTTCTCGTTCTGTTAAAATGTTGTTGGCATTTTGATAGGGATTTCATTAAATCTGCAGATTACTTTGAATAGTATGGGCATTGTATCAGTATTTGTCCTTCCAATCCATGAACACAGAATACCTTTGTGTCATCTTCAATTTCTTTCATCAGTGTTTTATAGTTTTCAGAGTACAGGTCTTTTACCTCCTTGGTTAAGTTTGTTCCTAGGCATTTTATTCTTTTTGGTGCAATTGTAAATGGGACTGTTTTCTTAATTTCTCTTTCTGATGCTTCATTATTAGTGTATAAAATGCAACAGATTTCTGTATTGATTCTGTATCCTGTGACTTTATTGAATTTGTTTAACAGTTCTAGCAGTTTTTTGGTGGAATCTTTAGATTGTATTAGTTTCAGGTGTACAAATAGTGTAAAATTTAGAGTTTTCTATATATAGTATAATATCACCAGAAATAGCGAAAGTTTTGCTTCTTCCTTACCAATTTGGACGCCTCTTATTCCTTTCTCTTGTTGGATTGCTGTGGCTAGTACTTCTAGTACTATGTTGAATAAAAGTGGTGAGAGTGGATATCCTTGTCTTGTTCCTGATCTTAGAGAATAGGCTTTCAATTTCCCACCATTGAGTGTGAGGTTGGCTGTGTGGTTTTCATATCTGGCCTTTATTATGTTGAGGTATGTTTCCTTTAAACCTACTTTGTTGAGGGTTTTTATCATGAATGAATGTTGTACTTTGTCAAATACCTTTTCTTCATCTATTGAAATATGTTTTTTTATCCTTTCTCTTGTTGTTGTGATGTATCACATTGATTTGTGAATACTGAATCACTCTTACATCCTGGCAATAAATCCCACTTGATCATGGTAAATGATTTTTTTCTAATGTATTGTTGCATTTGGTTTTCTAATATTTTGGTGAGGATATTTGCATCTATGTTCATCAGAGATATTGGCATGTAATTCTTTTTATTTGGTTTTGGTATCAGGGTAATGCTGGCCTTATAGAATGAATTTGAAGGCTTTCCTTCCTTTTCTAATTTTTGGAATAGTTTGAGAAGAGTAGGTATTAACACTTCTTTAAATATTTGGCTAATACATCTTAAAATTGATCCTAAAGACCCTGAATCAAGACATGATATGGTTCAATGCAAGATAAACTTGCATAAAGATTACAATTCTAATAGCAAGTTTCAACATAAAAATAAAATGTTCTTTCCCCACCCTTTCATTAAATATCTTTTATATCTTTTTCACAGGGCTACAATCAAATGATGCTGAAATAGATAGGATGTTTTACATATCCAATTAATAGCCACTGAGGGTTAGGAGGAAGGGTATATCATAGCACAGCATACAGTCTTACTTTATTTCTCTCCCTTTCTGTTGGTTTACAAACTAGCCCCTGTACACGGAGGGAAAGGAGAGACCAAAGAAAGAGGCAGGCTGCTCCTGATTGGTAGGAGGTTTTAATAAACAAGACAATTTTCATACAAGGCTTGTCATGGGCAGCAGCAAGACAAGTAGATCTCTGCATCTGCTTGCCATAATCTGACAAGGCCTCATAGAACCCTATTGGGTTCAGTTGCAAGTACCATCTAGATAGTCTCAACCTTTCTCAAGGTTGGGTCCCTAAAATGGTTCCAGCTGTGGAAACAGTGAGCATACTTTCCAAGGACAGAGAGGGTGAGGACTCTCTGATAGCCCGGATTTAACTTGAGGGTCAACCTGTGGTCATGTCATCTTGATGATCTCCTCCAAGCATCTCTCAGTGATGCTTTTTCCATTAAGCATTATCCTTTATCTAAAGCCTTGACACTAACCAAAATCCAGATCCTGGTGCTACACATTTACCTGAAATTGACTCCTTAAGAAATATTTCACAACAAAATGGAATGTATCTAACAAAAATACTTATAACAACTGTGAGGTGATTTTAAAATCTGCCTCTTATTAAAATTAAATTATTAGAGTTATTGTCTCTAAGTCTCTTAACTTTTTCCATGTGTAGCAACCACAAATAAAGCCGTAAGTGAAATATTTTCTTCCTAGTAGCAAAATTTTATAATTGGATTTCTGTTTAAAAAATATATTTTATGCCATAAAATTGCCAAAATTGATTTTAAAAATAACTGATTAAAAATAAAACAACTTATTTACAAACATTTCTTATGTAAAAAACAGTTAATACATAAAGTTATAAGTATAATTTTTTTTCTTTGATCATTTTATGCATCTGTTGGACTTGCTGAGATCCCTTAAAATATAAGCTTATTGAAATTTGGACTGAAGATTCCCCCTATTTTTCCGTAGAAAATGTTCCTGTTAGTAAGCAGAGGAAATTTGTATTGTTCTGTTGCTCTAAAGATTCTCAGTTTTCATCAAAATTAGAGTAATCGGTTCTAAAAGTTTTCATGGTTTATTCAGTGCATATGAATGTTTCCATAAAGTCTTTGTATGAAATACCCAGGGAGAAGCACAGTTTCCTTGGTGATCTTCTTTTCTTCAATAATCTCTTGCTCTTCCATTTCAATAATACCCCTGTAGACCTCTACTGGCTTACTGAGGTTATAAATCAATTCAGAACAGTGGTAATGTCAGTATCACTCACAATTACTATGTAGTAACAAATCAATTTTTTTGTGTCATTACATTGGAGGTATTATTTAATGTAAACCACGGTTTCAATTTGATCTATTCAAAGTCATTAAAGTTAATGTGGAGAATAGAGAATGTAGAGTGAAGTGGAAGTTTTAAAATATGACTTTATAAATAATGGTTTATACCTATTTTCAAAGATATCAGAGAAGAAAAATTACATGAAGGTGTTTTATAAAATAAACACCTAACGTATGAAATAAAAATAGGAATGACAGTGTTAGAGTTTAGTTTCTTCCTACATAGAAAATACCTCTGCATTCCAGTTGTAATATATATTTAAATTTCTTTTTTTACGTTTGTCTTTTAAACAAGCATGAATAATTCTAATAGTTCTACTAGTGAATTAGTATAGCCTCAGCATATTTGTTCAGCAGCTCTATCTTTGTATTTTTCTGTCTATATATATTTTCTACAGGGAAATATAAAATCGGTATTAAAACACTTACAGAACTTTCCAACATTTAGTTAAGTGTTCCTCAAGTTTTTTAAACTAATGGCTTTCTAAAAGCCACCATAATTTTATAAAACACCATGATGCACTTAAATACAAACTTAAAACAATGAAAAAACATACATTGTGATACATAAGCAACAATCTGTGGCAGAGAAAGTACTATAAACTTATAAAATGTATTTCATTTTCTTCCTGGTCAGACAGGAGGATAATAAATCCTAACCATTAGAAGTAAACTTGGCATCATAAACTTCATTCTGACCAATAGAATTGAGTGAAAGTGATGTGTTCCATGACTGACAAAAAAAGTAAAACTTTATTATTTTAAACCAATAAGATTTTGAGGTGATTTGTTTCAGCAACTAGGCATACTTATTCTAATACATCTTATATAGATTTTAGTATGTGAAAATAATAACAAACACCAAAAGTTTTAGATAAATTTATTGAAAAAAATTTTCATCACACCTGGGAATAATTGAAATAATTCAAATTTATCATTAGAATCCCTTGTTTCCACTAGAGTATAACTTGAGAACAACTGCTTCTAAATAAAATGGGGACTGGTAATGGGTATTAAGGAGGGCAGTACTGCATGGAGCACAAATTTAAATTTAAATTAAATTTAAAAAAATAAAATGGGAACTGAATTATATCATGAAATCATCATCAAGGCTTACCATACTTGACTGAAGCAGATGACAAGTTATATTTCAGTCCAGTAGGTAAATATTTCATTTGACAAGGAAAAGATATAATCTACTTTTAGGTGAAGAATAGAGCCATGGATAGTCAAATATTTGCAAAGAATAAGAGAAGGAAATAACACTTTCCCTATAAGGTATAAGAATTTCTATGAAGCTATATTAATTGAAAAAACAAATAATCCAGTTAAGAAATTGGCAGAAGATATGAATAGGCATTTTTCCAAAGAAGACATCCAGATGGCCAACAGACCCATGAAAAGATGCTCATCATCACTGATCATCAGGGAAAGAAATGCAAATCAAAATTATAATGAGATATTGCCTCACATCTGTCAGAAGGGCTTAACTCAACAACAGAAGAAATAACAGGTTATGGAGAAAGGGGAACACTTTTGCACTGTTGGCAGGAAAGCAAACTGGAGTGGCCACTCTGGAAAACAGTATTAGTTTCCTCAGAAAGTTAAAAATAGAACTGCCCTATAATCCAGCAATTGCACTACTAGGTATTTACCCAAAGAATACGAAAATACTAATTAAGAGGGTTACATGCACCCCTATGTTTATCGCAGCATTATCTACAGTAGCCAAATTATGGAAACAACTCAAGTATCCATCAACTGATGAATGGATAAAGAGGTGTTATATATATCATATATATAACATATATATATAATATATATATATAATGGAATATTACACAGCCATGAAATCTTGTCATTTGTAATGATATGGATGGAGCTAGAGAGTATAATGCTAAGTGAAGTATATCAATCAGAGAAAGACAAATACCATATGATTTCACTCATATGTGGAATTTAAGAAATAAATAAGCAAAGGGGAAAAAAGAGAGAGGCAAACCAAGAAAGACTCTTAACTATAGAGAACAAACAGATGGTTACCAAAAGGAAGATGGGTGGAGGGATGGATTAAAAAGGTGATGGGGATTAAGGAGTGCATTCTTTGTGATGAGTGTTGTATGGAAGTGCTAAATCACTATATCGTATACCTTGGAACTACAATTTTGGTATATGTTATCTAACTCTAATTTAAATAAAAATTAAAAAAAAGATTGGAAGAAGATAACTAAGTAGTTAGATATAGGTCATTGTCAAAGTTCCTGGATATTACTCTCAGTGATGGATTTGCAAGTGTTTTTTAAATTGTCAAACCAACCAAATAAATGAAACCATGTAATTCATAAGGCAATGCTGGCAATATGTCATAAGACAAGGTTTATGATTAATAAAATTATATGTACCTGAGTTCAAAAGGAAAAAATTAAAATGGATTAATGAAGTAGAATAAAATCAAACAACAAACTTAGGTATACAAATATTACCGATGATGAAAATGACATTTCAAATCACTGGGAAAGAATTAACTATTTAACAAATAGTATGTAGCACAATGTTATATATTATATATTATCTCACAATATACAACCAAATAAAGTCAATGGTATTGTAATAGCATACAGTGATAGATAGTAGCTACACTTGTGTTGGGCAAAACATAATTGATAGAACTGTTGAATCACTATGTTATGCACCTGAAACTAATGTAACATTGTGTCAACTATACTCAAAAATAATAAAAGAAGAAAACTTTAAAAATATTTTTAATGTTTTAAAAATAAAATAGGAAATTAAAATTTAAAAATTGAGGATAAAATAAAATTTTAAAAAATTAAGGAAGTTAATATGATTTTAGGAAGAACCTCTAAGCAAGACAAAAAATATATCAACTACAGAGAAAATGATTGACAGATGTCATTAGTAAAATTTTAAAAAACATCTATATGTGAATACCATAAATAATATTTCAAAAAAAGGGATAGTTTAGAAAATATATTCACCTTATATAATAAAGGATATATGAAGACCATCTGAAAATCATATAAATAATCTAATCAAAAACAAGAAAATGTATGTACAGTAAAGCCACCAGAAAAAAATTATAAATGGTAAAATGTGTGAAAAAATTAACTTATCTATCCCTCAGATAGTTCAATTTAAAAAGATATTATTTTTTACTATACATTGTCAAAAGATAAAGTTGTTTATAATATTTTTGATGGAGAGGGGTTTGTTGTGTTTTAAGTTGGTAGAGTCTATGGAAGGGCAATTTGTCGATGTCTATAATAATTTTAACTGTACATAACCTCCAAGTCTGACACTTATACTTCCAGGTATCTATCAGCATCAGTAAGATATCTTTTGGTTGTGATTAACATAAAAGCTAACCTAAAATGGTATATGCAGAAAAAGGAAATTTATTGCTGCATATAACTATAAAATCCAGGGCTACTTTTTGCTGGCATCACAAACATCTTGTTTCAGGGATTGACATTAGGTCAACAGGACTTTCTTCTTTACCTACTTCTTGGCTCTGCTTCCTTATTTTGGCTCCATTCCCAGGTAGGTTTATTCATGGTGGTGGCAGGAAAGTGGTAGCACTTTCAACATTGTATTATATCTAATAGTAAGTGGAATATGTTTCTCTTCTAAATTAAATGAAAGCTATCATGCTCATGGGATGAAATGGGTCATTTTGAATAACACTGAAGAGTTGTAGAGGAAATTCCAACAAGTCATTTGGATTTCATCATCCAAAAAAAAAAAATGGATGTAAGATGGGTCAATACCTGGAAGTATTCACTACCCTGTAGTAAAGAAAGATACCATAAAAAAGAAGGAAATCCTGCCATTTACCACAACATGCTTGGACCCTGAGGATATTAAGCTTAGCAAAAAAAATGTCAAGCAGGGAAACACAAATATCCTACGATCTCACTCACAGGTGAAATCTAAAAGACAAAACAAAACAAAACAAAACAAAAACAAAACTCAATGATACAGGAAACAGAGGTGGTTGCCACAAGGGAGAGGGGTGAGGGTAGGAGAGATGGGTGAAAGGGATTTGGAGGTACAGACTTCCAGTTTTGAAATGAATAGATCATGATTTGGGGTGCAGCCTGGTGACTGTAGTCAATGGTAACATAGTGCACATTTGATGGTTACCAGGAGAGTACATCTAGAAAGTTATCTGAAACAATTAAGGCAGAATTGAAAACCAAGTTGGAAAAAGAATAAGGATATCCAAAGCCTAAAAGGAGTGGGGGCAGAGGAAGAGAGATTGAGAGTCACTGAATATAACCAGAATATTGAGAAAAAAGTTCAATAAGAAATAAATATCAAGATCTCTGGGTCACCAGATGTGTATTGCCTTTAATTTGTGGCAATCTCTCTGGCAAGTACTAATGCTATGCAATGGGCAGTATCTTTCCAATGGAGTCACCTTCAACACCATCACTTTCTATAGCTTTCTTTACTTGTGTTTCTTTACAAACAGAAATAACAATGAGTCAATTCACTCAGAAGATAGACCCCTACTCTGAAGAAAAACTTGTGGGGTAGATTCCTAATTGAACAGGGAGAGAATGTTGGAGGTAAAGAAGTTTCAAGTTGTACCATGAGATGGATGAGAAAAGGAATATCTTGGAAACTTCACTGAAAATTACCATGGAGGGGAGCCATATTATTTTCTCAAATACATTCATTTTGAGAAATTTCAAACTTATAGATCTTCAGGTAAAATGGCAAATTGTTAATATTTTGCCCCATTTGTCCCCTCCCACATGCACACATATGCTTTTTTCCCCTCAAACCATTTGAAAATGTTTCACATTTCATATCTGAACACTGAGTATTTCAACAGATATCTCCTAAAAATATGCACCTGTATGCACAAAAACTTTATTACACTTTATCATGGATATACTATCTAATAATATGTGGCCCATATTTAAATATCCCCATTGTTCCAATATTGTCTATTTAGCCCTTATTACTTATAGTGCAGTCTGCAGACTGAGTAATTGTATTACCTGGGAGTTTGTTAGAATTGTAGAACCTCAGACTCTACTCATTTAACAAGATCTCAATGATTCTAAATACTTGCCAAGTTTGAGAATAGCCGTTGTATCTTTTTTTTCCTTTCAAATCCAGGATCCAGTTGAGAGAATCACACAGAGAATTTAGGTGTCTTACCTCTTTAGTATCCTTTAATGCGAAGTTTCTGACTTTTTTATTCTAATGACACTGACATTTTTAAAGAATCCAGCCCAATCATCATATAGAATGCCCCACATACATATTTGTCTAATAGTTTTCTTATTAAAATCATGAATCTTCAATTTATCCAAAGATATTGCAAAGCTTTAGTTAATACTTATTCACAAACCGTGCTTCCTTCTATCTTCTCAGAATCA
The DNA here is from genome assembly GCF_003265705.2 of Callorhinus ursinus. Lineage (NCBI taxonomy): Eukaryota > Metazoa > Chordata > Mammalia > Carnivora > Otariidae > Callorhinus > Callorhinus ursinus. Next base: position 1,979,373 of record NW_027397155.1, on the reverse strand, counting down.
TCTATAATAATAGTGGCTGACATTTAAATATGCACTTTTATACATATCTTATTTGTTCTTCATAATCCTATAAAGAGCCAGTATTATTTTTTTTCTTTTTATTAACATATAATGTATTATTTGTTTCAGGGGTACAGATCTGTGATTCATCAGTCTTACACAATTCACAGAGCTCACCATAGCACATACCCTCCCCAATGTCCATCACCCAGGCACCCCATCCCTCCCACCCCCCACCACTCCAGCAACCCTCAGTTTGTTTCCTGAGATTAAGAGTCTCTTATGGTTTGTCTCCCTCTTTGGTTTTGTCTTGTTTCATTTTTCCCTCCCTTCCACTATGATCCTCTGCCTTGTTTCTCAAATTCCACATATCCATAGATCCTATGATAATTGTCTTTCTCTGACTGACTTATTTCACTTAGTGTAATACCCTCTAGTTCCATCCATGTCATTGCAAATGGCACTTCATTTTTTTTAATAAGAGCCAGTATTTTTAGCCTTCATTTGACCAAAGAAAGAGAGGCATGGTGAGGTCTGACAACAGCCCAGAGTCACCATTATGAAGTAGTGCAATCGTCTGAGCAACCATTACAGCAGAGCGCTTTCCCCAGTGCATTCTGGGAAAACCTCTAAAAGTAAGAGGTAAATGGAGGAGGAATCAGGGATCCAGTCAACAATGACATGACAATGTACTTTAGTTACAAAGTGATATTTATGCCATCTTTACTCACTTAAAAGATAATTCAAAAGTAACTAATTGCTTAGATAACAGAAGAGACTAACTAATATCTACTTTCCTCTGAGTATAAAGCTTGGTAAGGAATGAGACACAACCAATGCTTTAGAACCAGGCCTGGGCTTCTCTCCCATGCAAAACCTTGGTGGAGGAGTCCACAGGGTTGCAGTGCTGGGGCAGCTCAGGTAGCCCTCAACTAGTAAATATGAATCAGTTAAACACCAAAACCTGCTTTGTGACCTTTTGTGTGAATTGAATCCCTCCAAGCTTCAATTTCTAAGTCAATGGAGATCACATGTTTCAGGATAATTTTCAGGATTAAATGAGCACTGTAGTAGCCAAACAGGGGTACTTATTAGTTTTAAAGACTAAAATTTTATCTCCATGAGGAAATTTTAGTCTCAGTCTTTGGAGCTTGGGAGTCAGTAGATATGAGATGAAAAAGACAATGCCATAAAAAGAAAGGGCTTCAATTGTAAAGAGTCCTCTAGGCAACAGTTGGTCTAAAAGTCCTCCATTGCCTCGCTGGGAACCAAACCTCTTTAGTATAGCCACAGAGAGCACTCTTAAGGCTTTTCTGGAAATTGTTATAGGCAGAAGACATTAGTTCCTGACATTGAGGAAGAATAGGACCTTATATCCCAAACTGCACAAATGTGGGCAACGGCAATTTGGAGCTATGGAAATAAACAGAGATGAAAAACAGAATTGATAGAATCTGAAGTTGAAAAAGGCAGCCTCTGTACTTTGTGACTATGAATACTTAATATTTAATGAATACCCATCCTGTATGGACACTATTCTGAGTGATTTGAACATATTAGCTCATTGAATTATCAAGGAATTCTAAGAGGAAGGAAACATTATTATTTCTATTTTACAGATGAAGAAACTAAAAGCCAGAGCTCAGTTCACTGAGCTAGTAAGTAGGTAAGTCTCAAACCCAAGTTATGTTGCCTTCCCCAGCAGTCTGCAGTGCCACACACTGTAAAATGCAGAACACTTGAGTTATGGACACAGATGTTGAAACCTTCTGCAGTGGAAAGACACGAGGAAATCACCAATCTGACATGGAATATTTGGAAATTGAGGACATTATGGCACAGAGACTATGACAATAGAAATTAAAGAGTGACCCAGATCGGGGAAGGGGGAGAGAGAGACAATGAGAGAGAAAAGAAAAGAAAGGATAATTTGGAGGTCAGGCATACACCTGGGCCATATACTCCTCACAGAAGGCTTCTCTGCTACTGAGTAGCCCCCAGCGAGGAAGGATGGGAGTCATAGGGATGCTACTGTTGGTGCTCTGCCGTTATCCCCTTTACTGGCTGGTACATACCATCCCAGCTGCTTCAAATATTGCCTCCTTCTCAGGAGAACTGCCCTCTACAAGGCAACAATGCTCCCCACCCCAGTCCCATCTCCTTTAGATCATTATATTGTGGCCAGTGACTGTAGGCCTGGGGCCAGGTAGCAAAGGCTGCCTCTATTGCCCCAAGTGAAAACCAAGACTGTTGGACTGTTCATACTTCAGAGCTCTCCACTGGGAACAGACTGAAGTGAGTCAAAACCTGAGACATCATTGTTGATTCACTTTTTTCACAGTCTTATCCTCTTCTATCTGATAGAAGAGTAATCTATCAGAATCCAGGAAAGTAAAACTACAAAAGCAACCATTTTAAATGACACTATTACTTAAACTTCATTCTTGTGGCAAATTGTCCTTTACTATTCTCTGCTACATGATTATTTGCTTTCATCAACCAAATAATAAGTTCAGCTACTATTTTTTAGATTATTTATTATGCTCCAGGCCCTGGGATAAGCACCTAACACAGTATCTCATTTAATCTTCTTAAGAAATTATGGGGCACCTGGGTGTCTCAGTTGGTTAAGCAGTTAAGCATCAGACTCTTGGTTTTGGCTCAGGTCATTATCTCAGGATCCTGGGATCCAGTCCTGTGTGTTGGGCTCCATGCTCAGCAGAGAGTCTGTTTGTCCCTCTCCCTCCGACTCTGCTCCATCCCCACTCACTGTCTCTCTCTCTCAAATAAATAAAATCTTTAAAAAAGAAAGTCAAATTCTATCCATCATAATTTTAACAAAATAAATTATGTGCTTATCCTGAAATGATATAAAATTGTTCATCTTAATAATACCTGTGGCACAGAAGTCTGGAAAAAAAGGGCTTTCTAAAATTAATAACTTTAGACATGATATTATTTAGCCTTTTAAAGTAAATACTTATTTGGTACTGATTTTATTGTTCACATGCTGACAATAAATATTTTTTATGAGTGCTTCATTAAAAAAAAGATTTCTATGGAGCTGTTTATTGTACTTCCTCACAAAAACTTTTATAGTTTCATGAAAAAATCTGTATAGGCTCAGAATGTCAGACATATGAATATCACCCTCTGTGAGTCATCATGACAATGGGTCAGAAACATTGCCGTGCAAGGATATATAAAACAGCTGTAACCCAAAGTTGAAAGAGGCTTTATGATTATGATGTGGTAGTGTGCTCACATTTATCCTTAATTCAGGTTTTTTTAATGCCGTATGTCAAATAGAAAAAAATAATAATAAATAAATCATGGCAGTGTCTACACATCTATTGTCACCAGGGCCCCATCACTTTTTTTTACTACAGCCTTTGGCTCCTCCGGCTTTTTGGGCCATTCATGTTTCTTTATTCTTGTCTTTCTTTTTGTGTTTCTGAGATAAGATAGCATCCTATTTGTATTTGCTAATAACATTCCACATTAAAAAAGATGCCCACATAAATTGCAGAAGGAAAATAACTTAAGCAAAGATGTAACACAATTGCTCCCATTCTCTGCCCAAGCCAGTTTAGACCTTTCTAAAATTAATAGCTTTAGTTTAGATTAGCCATGATATTATTTAGTCTTTTAAAGTAAATACTTATTTGGCACTGATTATTATTCACAGGCTTGAAAGTGACAGCCTCAGAATCATGTGGGATTTTTCTCAGTCTGGTGTTTGTGTACAGAATAACTATCATAGTCTGTATGTTTGTACTTTTTGCTCAGACCAAATAAAAACTATGGTTTTTCATGTGTAATGTAACCATTCAATCCTGTATTTTATGTAATTGAATTTTTTATACAATTCACAGCATTATGTTGTGTTTTACTTTATTATGCAAAATGCTAAAATGGTTTTATAACCATATTTTATGTACAAACTATTCCATTTGTTCCAAACTTTAATCTGGATCCAAACACTGGGTTTAATATATAATATGTAAAAATTAAACTAAACAATTTTGAGAAAATCATTTTTGTGTTTAGTTGATTTCACCTGAGGGTCCAAATATGATTCAAGTTTGTTGTTAGTTTGTTTGTCAAAGCATGTCATTGTGTATTCTGACTGCCTTCAGGACAAGCTGTGAAACATCTAGATTCCAAAGAAGCAGACTGTGATCTATTCCCAACAACCCCTCCCTACCTTCTGCCATCAGCTCCTGTAAAGCAGTGATCAGAACTTAGCCAGCTCAGCTTAGGTAAGATGTCAGGCTTCACATGAAAAAAAGACTACATTTACAAAACAAATCCCCAAATACCTGCTATATGCCTGGATTTTGGACTTGATCCAGAAGTTTATGGTGTACACACACACACACACACACACACACACACACACACACATTTTAAGTCCTTTTTAGTGTCTTCCAATAAAGAGCATGAATTAGTCTATAAAAAAAATCTTGGTCATTTTTAAGTACAATTTCATAGAAATAGACATAGAAAAATAGACAAATCATAAGTCTATAGCCCAATTCATCTTCTTCCTGTCTCTCCCCACCAACCTTACTGAATGAGCTCCTCTTGGCTACCAGTGCAGGCTTCCTAAAGTAGTTTCATCCTCACAGCTGATATCCTTAGTGAGGCCCACTTTACCACCCAGGTCTCTGTAGTAGCCATGAAATCACACTCTCCTCCTACATAATCCTGTGCTCCCAGATTCTCCATTAATTTTATCCTCTTGAGTTCCTGACCAATGTCTATTATAACAGCTCCGTGGTGTCTACTTTGTTTCACACTCTGCATGCATTACTTATCCCTATAACATGATGCAAATAAGTGTTATTCTCATTTTGCATAGAGGGAAACTGAAAATTTAAATAAATTCCCCACAATCCTACAGCTGGCATGAGGTGGGCGTAGGGTAAGGACTCGTTTTGCCTGACTGAAACCTAGACTTTGCCCATTATACTTTTTTTTTTTAATTTAATTGTTCTTGTGTCCCCAATGCCTAACACATGCTCAAAGAAGTACTTAATTTGAATTAAATGATCTCAGGCTCTTACTTGTGAACCCCCTGGTTATGCTGCTCAGAAAACAGCAGAGGATGGTGCATAAGCTTTATAACATTCCAGAAAGTAGACAATAAAATGCCATAATGATGAGGAAGCATTCCGTGGTTTCTGAAAGAATCTATCCCAAGGCAATGTTGAGCATGTTGAAGAATGTTTTCATCAAGGATAATCTCAGTGTTAGAAAATCAATTCCCATTGCTGACAGTGAGGCTATGCTAAAAATTGCATTTCCCACTCCCCAGTTTTAGCTCCTCTTTAATTCAGGTACTACCACATACGGGTAAGCAAATCACCGCAGTTAAAGCCAGCTGTATGCCACTTACATCTGCAAAAACAGTGGGTTCGCCAGGTGAGCTCCTTGCTCAATCCACCTCTTTAATCCATCCCATGGAGAGAAAAATGAAACTTTGGCTCAAGGATGAAATTGTTGCCCCACCTCATTATACCATTCTCATTAAATCAGTTATTTCCACATTATTGCAATGGAAAATATCCAAGTTGGGTATCCTATCCGAGCTGGCTTCTCTAATTTGCAGAGCAATTATTGAATCTTTTTTTTGGGGGGGGGGCCCTGTGGGAAACTTACATAGCCTAGGCATTTAAATTCTGGCAAAGTAGTTGGAGAGTTGGGGAGGCAGGTCATACTAAAGAAAGAACTCTGGCACGGGGGCGGAGCAAGATGGCAGAGGAGTAAGAGACCTAGATTTCATCTGGTCTCAGGAATTCAGCTGAATAGGGATCAAACCTTTCTGAACACCTACAAACTCAACAGGAGATCGAACAGAGTAGCAACAACTCTCTGAACAGAGAAGCGACCACTTACTGGAAGGTAGGACGTGCGGAGAAGTGAATCCGAGGTGATATTCGGGAGCGGCGGGGGAGGGGGCCTCTGTCAGCCGCTTCTGGCAAGTGATAGAGCCGGGGAGCACAAAATCGGACCTTTTAGAAGTTGGCTCCGCTGAGGGACATAGCTGCAGTGGCTAAGCAGGGGGTGGAATCCTCCCAGGACAGTGTGGTCTCAGGACCCTTGGGGTCACAGAAAGACCGGGGGTGCCTGAGTGCGGCAGAGCTCCCAGGTATCGGAGCGGGGAGGCCGCCTGCAGAGACAGAGCTGAGGTGTGGCCTCTCAGCTCTGGGTTGCCATAGACTGTGATCTGCGGCCCAGTCGGGCCACTGCTCCTCCAGCAGGGACCCAACAAGCGGTAGAGCCGCTGAGACTCCCCTTTCTCCCCCGGGAGGAGCGGCGCGGGAACACACTGCAGGGATCTGCTGGGTTTGGAGACTCCACACGGGGTGCGTGCCAGAGATACAAACTCTCGGTCACAGGCCTGGTGAGCACAGAGTGCGGCCGGAGACCAGGGAGACGGGAGTGACTACTTTTCACTGGGGGTGCACTGAGGAGCAGGGCCCTGAGTTGTCAGCTCCTCCAGGTGGAGATTGGGAGGCCACCATTTTCGCCCTGGTCCTCCAAAGCCGTACCAAGAGCTTGCGGGGGAAAAAAGCTCCTGAGAGCAAACCGGAGCAGCTTGCTTAGCCCAGACCGAAAAGGGCGGGGCAATTCAGCCTCCAGCAAAGACATTTGGAAACCACGGCAATAGGCCGCTCCCCCAGAAGATCAGCACAAACAGCCAGCAAGCCGAGACCAAGTTTACCAGTCAAGGAGAACGGGAGAACTCCAGCGCTACGGGAATACTGCACATAGAATTCATGGCTTTTTTTTAACCATGATTCATTAGTTCATCAAAGTTAATTTTTTTAACTATTCTTTTTTAAATTTTTTTCCCTTTTTCAACCAACATCTTATCAATTCCTTTTTTAAAAAAACATTTTTTATTTTTCATTTTAGAGTCATATTTTATCCCTTCATAGTAGTTACCCTTTTTTTTTGGCATATATATATGTTGTTCTCTCTTTAAAATTTTCAGATACAGATTCTTCTAACAGATCAAAATATACCCTAAATCACTAGTGTATGGCTTTGTTCTAGTCTCCTGACTGATCACATTCTCTCCCTTTTTTTTCTTTTTTTTTAAATCTTTGTTCTTTTTTCAAACAACTTATCTTATCAATTCCTTTTATGAAATCTTTTATAATTTTCATCTTTACAGTCATCTTCCATCCCTTCATTGTATCAACCCTAATTTTGTACATATATGTCTTTCTTCCTTTAAAATTTTAGGAGGCAGTTTTTTCTAACAGACCAAAATACGCCCAAAATCTAGTGTGTGGCACTGATCTATGCACTAGCCTGATCATATTTGATCGTATTCTGCTTTTTTTGTATTGTTCTGTTTTTGTTTTTATCTTTTATTTTCCTCTTTCTTTTTTCTTTCTTCCCCTTTCTTTTCCCCTGGTTTCAGATCTTTTCTGATTTGTTTAGAGTATATTTGCTGGGGACGTTGTTAACCTGTTAGCATTTTGTTCTCTCATTCATCTATTCTCCTCTGGACAAAATGACAAGACGAAAAAAATCACCTCAGCAAAAAGAACAAGAGGTAGTACCGTCTGCCAGGGACCTACTCAATACAGACATTAGTACGATGTCGGACCTAGAGTTCAGAATCATGACTTTAAAGATACTAGCTGGGCTTGACAAAAGCGTGGAAGTTATTAGAGAAACGCTTTCTGGAGAAATAAAAGAATGAAAATCTAACCAAGTCAAAATCAAAAAGGCTATTGATGAGGTGCAATCAAAAATGGGGGCACTAACTGCTAGGATAAATGAGGCAGAAGAGAGAATCAGCCATATAGAAGACCAAATGATGGAAAATAAAGAGGCTGAGAAAAAGAGATAAACAACTACAGGATCATGAGGGCAGAATTCGAGAGATAAGTGATACGATAAGACGAAACATTAGAATAATTGGGATCCCAGAAGAAGAAGAAAGAGAGAGAGGGGCAGAAGGTATATTGGAGCAAATTATAAAAGAGAACTTCCCTAATGTGGGGAAGGAAACAGGCATCAAAATCCAGGAGGCACAGAGAACCCCTCTCAAAATCAATAAAAATAGGACAACACCCCGACATCTAATAGTAAAACTTACAAGTCTCAGAGACAAAGAGAAAATCCTGAAAGCAGCTCAGGAGGAGAGATCTGTAATCTACAATGGTAGAAACATTAGATTGGCAACAGACTTATCCTCAGAGACCTGGCAGGCCAGAAAGGACTGGCAAGATATCTTCAGAGCACTAAACGAGAAAAATATGCAGCCAAGAATACTATATCCAGCTAGGTTATCATTGAAAATAGAAGGAGAGATAAAAAGCTTCCAGGACAAATAAAAACTAAAGGAATTTGCAAACACGAAACCAGCCCTCCAAGAAATATTGAAAGGGGTCCTCTACGCAAAAAGAGAGCCTAAAACAACATACATCAGAAAGGAACACAGACAATATACAGTAACAGTCACCTTACAGGCAATACAATGGCACTAAATTCATACCTTTCAATAGTTACCCTGAATGTAAATGGGCTCAATGCCCCAATCAAAAGACACAGGCTATCAGATTGGATTAAAAAACAAGACCCATCGATATGCTGTCTGCAAGAGACTCATTTTAGACCCAAAGACACCCCCAGATTGAAAGTGAGGGGGTGGAAAACCATTTACCAAACTAATAAACACCAAAAGAAAGCTGGGGTGGCAATCCTTATATCAGACAAATTAGATTTTAAAACAGAGACTATAATAAGAGATGAAGAAGGACACTATATCCTACTGAAAGGGTCTATCCAACCAGAAGATCTGACAATTGTAAATATCTATGCCCCTAACATGGAAGCAGCCAATTATATAAGGCAGTTAATAACAAAAGCAAAGAAACACATTGACAACAATACAATAACAGTGGGGGAATTTAACACCCCCCTGAATGAATTGGGCAGATCATCTAAGCAAAGGATCAACAAAGAAATAAAGACTTTAAATAAAACACTGGACCAAATGGACTTCACAGACATATTCAGAACATTCCATCCCAAAGCAACGGAATACACATTCTTCTCTAGTGCCCATGGAACATTCTCCAGAATTGATCACATCCTAGGTCACAAATCAGGTCTCAACTGGTACCAAAAGATTGGGATTATTCCGTGCATATTTTCAGACCACAATGCTTTGAAACTAGAACTCAATCACCAGAGGAAAGTCGGAAAGTACTCAAATACATGGAGGCTAAAGAGCATCCTACTAAAGAATGAATGGGTCAACCAGGAAATTAAAGAAGAATTAAAAAAATTCATGGAAACCAATGAAATGAAAACACAACTATTCAAAATCTTTGGGATACAGCAAAGGCAGTCCTGAGAGGAAAGTATATAGCAATACAAGCCTTTCTCAAGAAACAAGAAAGGTCTCAAATACACAACCTAACCCTACACCTAAAGGACCTGGAGAAAGAACATCAAATAAAGCCTAAACCCAGCAGGAGAAGAGAAACAATAAAGATCAGAGCAGAAATCAATGAACTAGAAACCAAAAGAACAGTAGAACAGATCAACAAAACTAGGAGCTGGTTCTTTGAAAGAATTAACAAGATTGATAAACCCCTGGTCAGACTTATCAAAAAGAAGAGAGAAATGACCCAAATCAACAAAATCATGAATGATAGAGGAGAGTTCACAACCAACACCAAAGAAATAGAAACAATTAGAAGAACATATTATGAGCAACTCTATGCCAGCAAATTAGATAACCTGGAAGAAATGGGTGCATTCCTAGAGATGTATCAACTACCAAAATTGAACCAGGAAGAAATAGAAAACCTGAGCAGACTTATAGCCACTAAGGAAATTGAAGCAGTCATCAAAAATCTCCCAAGAAACAAAAGCCCAGGGCCAGATGGCTTCCCAGGGGAATTCTACCAAACATTTCAAGAAGAATTAATACCTATTCTCCTGAAATTGTTCCAAAAAATAGAAATGGAAGGAAAAGTTCCAAACTCATTTTATGAGGCCAGCATTACCTTGATCCCAAAACCAGACAAAGACCCCATCAAAAAGGAGAATTACAGACCAATATCCTTGATGGACATGGATGCAAAAATTCTCACCAAAATCCTAGCCAACAGGATCCAACAGTCCCTTAAAAGGATTATTCACCATGACCAGTGGGATTTATCCCTGAGCTGCAAGGCTGGTTTAACATCCGCAAATCAATCAACGTGATACAATACATTAACAAAAGAAAGAACAAGAATCATATGATCCTCTCAATAGATGCAGAAAAAGCATTTGACAAAGTACAGCATCCTTTCTTGATCAAAACTCTTCAGAGTATAGGGATAGAGGGTACATACCTCAGTATCATAAAAACCATCTATGAAAAACCTACAGCGAATATCATTCTCAATGGGGAAAAGCTGAGAGCTTTTCCCCTAAGGTCAGGAACATAGCAGGGTTGTCCACTCTCACCACTGCTATTCAACATAGTATTAGAAGTCTAGCCACAGCAATCAGACAACAAAAACAAATCAAAGGCATCCAAATCGGCAAAGAGGAAGTCAAACTCTCACTCTTTGCAGATGATAATGATACTGTATGTGGAAAACCCAAAAGACTCTACCCCAAAACTGCTAGAATTCATACAGGAATTCAGTAAAGTAGCAGGATATAAAATCAATGCACAGAAATCAGTGGCATTCCTATACACCAACAACAAGACAGAAGAGAGACAAATCAAGGAGTCTATCCCATTTACAATTGCACCCAAAACCATAAGATACCTAGGAATAAATTTAACCAAAGAGGCAAAGGATCTGTACTCAGAAAACTATAGAATACTCATGAAAGAAATTGAGGAAGACACAAAGAAATGGAAAAACGTTCCATGGTCATGGATTGGGAGAACCAACATTGTGAAGATGTCAATGCTACCTAGAGCAATCTACACATTCAATGCAATCCCCATCAAAATACCATCCACTTTTTTCAAAGAAATGGAACAAATAATCCTAAAATTTGTATGGAACCAGAAGAGACCCCGAATAGCCAGAGGAATCTTGAAAAAGAAAAGCAAAGCTGGCGGCATCACAATTCCGGACTTCCAGCTCTATTACAAAGCTGTCATCATCAAGACAGTATGGTAATAGCACAAAAACAGACACATAATTCAATGGAACAGAATCGAGAGCCCAGAAATGGACCCTCAACTCTATGGTCACCTTATCTTTGTCAAAGCAGGGAAGAATGTCCAATGGCAAAAAGACAGTCTCTTCAACAAAAGGTGTTGGGAAAATTGGACAGCCATATGCAGAAGAATGAAAGTGGACCATTTCCTTACACCACACACAAAAATAGACTCCAAATGTTGAAAGACCTAAACATGAGACAGGAGTTCATCAAAATCCTAAAGGAGAACGCAAGTAGCAAACTCTTCGACCTCAGCTGCAACAACTTCTTCCTAGAAACATCGTCAAAGGCAAGGGAAGCCAGGGCAAAGATGAGCTATTGGGATTTCATCAAGATAAAAAGCTTTTGCACAGCAAAAGAAACAGTCCACAAAACCAAAAGATAACTGACAGAATGGGAGAAAATATTTGCAAATGACATATCAGATAAAGGGCTAGTATCCAAAATCTATAAAGAACTTATGAAACTCAACACCCAAAGAACAAATAATGCAATCAAGAAATGGGCAGAAGACATGAACAGACATTTTTCCAAAGAAGACATCCAAATGGCCAACCGACACATGAAAAAGTGCTCAATATCGCTCGGTATCAGGGAAATCCGAATCAAATCCTCAATGAGATAGCACCTCACACCAGTCAGAATGGCTAAAATTAACAAGTCAGGAAACGACAGATGTTGGCGGATATGTGGAGAAAGGGGAACCCTCCTACACTGTTGGTGGGAATGGAAGCTGGTGCAACCACTCTGGAAAACAGTATGGAGGTTCCTCAAACAGTTGAAAATAGAGCTACCATACGATCCAGCAATTGCACTACTGGGTACTTACCACAGAGATACAAATGTAGGGATCTGAAGGGGTACGTGCACCCCAATGTTTATAGCAGTAATGTCCACAATAGCCAAACTGTGGAAAGAGCCAAGATGGCCATCGACAGATGAATGGATAAAGAAGAAGTGGTATATATATATATATATATATATACACACACACACACACACACACACACAATGGCATATTATGCAGCCATCAAAAGGAATGAGATCTTGCCATTTGCAACGATGTGGATGGAACCGGAGGGTGTTATGCTGAGTGAAATAAGTCAGTCAGAGAAAGACATGTGTCATATAACCTCACTGATATGAGGAATTCTTAATCTCAGGAAACAAACTGAGGGTTGCTGGAGTTTTGGGGGGTGGGAGGGATGGGATGGCTGGGTGATAGACATTGGGTAGGATATGTGCTATGGTGAGCACTGTGAATTATGCAAGACTATTGAATCACAGATCTATACTTCTGAAACAAATAATGCAACATATGTTAAGAAAAAAGAAATAGAAGAAGATGGCAGGAGGGGAAGTGTGAAGGGGAGTAAGTCAGAGGGGGAGACAAACGATGAGAGACAATGGGCTCCGAAAAACAAACTGAGGGTTCTAGAGGGGAGGAGAGTAGGGGGTTGGGTTAGCCTGGTGATGGGTATTAAAGAGGGCACATTCTGCATGGAGCACTGGGTGTTATGCACAAACAATGAATCATGGAACACTACATCAAAAACTAATGATGTAATATATGGTGATTAACATAACAATAAAAAAATTTTTTTAAAAAGAAAAAGAAAGAACTCTGGCTATTTTTGTTTTGCTTTTTTACCATGGAAAGGTAATGGTTTTTATATTAAGAATATGATAAATATAAATTACATTGTTTACTAATTCCTACATCAATCACTAAAACAATAAATTACTTGAGTTGAGCATAGAATTTCTTTTTTGCAATGGGACTGCATGCACACAAATATTTTCTTGTTTATGTGGCTATGTAACCACATTGCCAGGGCACAGCACATTCTAACATAAGGAACAGATTTCAGAAGGAGCACCTGCTTTCCTTCTCTCTGTTTTGTTTCACTTCTCTCTCTAGGGAGGGAGGGATTGTGGGAGGGTGATAAGATAAATTAGAGGGAGGAAGAAAGAGAGGGAGAGGGAGGAAGAGAGAGAGAGGAATTTTGCAGTGATTGAAATTTTTTAAGTTGGGACTACAAAAAACAAAAAGACTTGTTTAAAAAGGTAGGACCCATACTCTAGGATGGGAACTCTAGGAGCTTTATTTTAGGGCTCTGTGTAGTGGACTGAGGGGATGTATAATGGGTTCTGCTGTGCCCTCTAGTTCTTCATTAAGGAGCCATGAGAATCTCTGTGTTGTCATAGAGTAGTCTCAATGCTCGTCTCATGTGGTTTTTCTCCTAAGAGTGTAAAATTATTTTTATTCTGGGGCAAAACCATCCAGTTCTTATTTTGAAGAACTTTCATTACCAGGGCTAATCATTGCTTATTCTGTTTTGCAAAGTGCATTAATTACTGTGTGACCTTGAGCAAATTGCTGTCTTTCTCTAAGCCTTAGTTTACTCATCCATAAAAAAATAGTGACAGTGTCTATGTCTTAGCATTGTAAAAAATAAATACAATAATATCTTTAAGGTGCTTGAAATGCTCAAAATATTAGTAATTATTATTTTAAAATATTATTATAGTTTTTCCACAACATGTTATATTTCTCTATCAAGGCACTCATCTTACTGCATAATGGCTCATTTATCTTCCCTTCTAGAGAGTGGGAACAGTGGTACATAGTAATAACTTCATATATACCTAGTGACTGAGTTAATTAATATCTGATTACTGGATCTTTACTAAAGGATTTCTTTGGACTATTTTATTTCTCATTTGTATTTTCTATACCTGTTGGCTATTGCTAGAAACACCACCACGCTTCTTATTTTTATTTTTATTTTTTTATTATGTTATGTTAATCACCATACATTACATCATTAGTTTTTGATGTAGTGTTCCATGATTCATTTTTTTGCATATGACACCCAGTGCTCCATTCAATACATGCCCTCTTTAATACCCATCACCAGGCTAACTCATTCCCCTACCTCCCTCCCCTCTAGAACCCTTCTTATTTTTAAACTCAGTGTTGGAAGTATAACATGAGACAAAGTCACATGCTCACCAAACCACTTAATCTTCTTCCTTGTCACACAAGATGACTATAATGTATAGACCTCTTACAACTCAATGAGACCATGCAAATGGAATACGGATGGAAGCCATGTACATCACTTCAAGTCCTCGCCATGACATGTCACAATTAGCTTCCCTCCTCTGTCTTTCCACATTTTAAAGCCTTGAAAAGAAAGAGTTCAAGATGGTGGAGCTACAGCTACAGATGGAAAGAGCTTAGTTCCCCAAGTCATGCTAATAGAGAACTGCTCAAGGGACTACGAAAAACAAGTTATATTTTATTGTGTTAAGTGGCTAAATGTGAAGTTTATTTTTAACACATTTGCCACTGACTAATACATTGTTTTAAGCTGAGATATTTTATATTCCATTTTGGTGTGAAGAGTCATTTGCTGTTTGGTGTGAAAACAGCAAGTATATATCTTTTATGACAAGCAACACTATTCTTTCTAGGTTTTATCCTTGATAAACTATCCCCAGATAGTAGTTCAAAAGAAACTCAAAATTTTCTGCTTAATCACCTTATGCCTACTCATATTACTCTCTCAGTCATTTCTTCATCAACTAGTAGTTGATGAGTAGGGTTTACAAAAGGCATTGAGAATAGAGTGGTGAACAAGAAAGATCCTTTCCCTCACGGAGCTTAGTTTTGTGTAGGGCACTATTTCAGACGGTTGAAAGTAATGAATTACTAATAAAATATCAACTAGCATTGAGTGCTCTGGTGAAAAATAAAGCAGGGATTTTTTTTTAATTTTAATTGTATCCCCAATACATAAGAACACTGGTACCTAGAAGATGCTGAGGGGAAGGAAATGATGCAGGCTATGTGAGGGAAACACTGTCCCTTCTGCTCTCATGTTCACAGCTCAGGCCATTTATCAAGCCATATTTTATGGATGGAGCGTTGACTTAAAAGATGGATTTCAGACTAGGCACTAAGGTATTGGATGCTTGTCCACTTGTTAATAAAGCAGTTGGGTCTTTCATTGCCTTTTCCTTGTCTTTCTACTTTTATTTTTTATCTGGTTCACATTATATTTATTTTTGTTCATATCTTCTGGGCATAAACTCATATTGAATTTAGAGACTACATCATGTCATATAGTATTGTGTTTATTATCTTTTCCTTTATACTTATTTGTTATTCTTGTTGTTTCATTATAACCAAGGTTTTTCTAGCCATACTCTGAGTAAGAACAGGACTCTAATGACAACAGTATCTCTGTGGTTGTAGGTATTTAAGAATTATTGTTGGGTCATGTCTTATGAGATCCATAAATCATCTGTCTTTGCCATTAAGTTTTTTTTGCTCTGTTTTCCCCCATTTTCTGCTCTGGCTTTGTGGTCACATTCCTGTCACTTCAATATTAAAAGCCAGAACTGTAGTTTTGCTCCTGCTAAAAGTATATCAGCCAAATCATGTGAGTGGTGCTCATGCTGCTGCTCATGCCTCAATGTCCATAGCAAGAACACTGCTGTTCAACAAACACAAGGGTGGCTGGAGTTGGGTCAGGCAGTGCCACCTTCAGTGGTAACTGGCACCAATCTTCCATTCCTGCCATAAGTTTGCACTGTCCTTGAGCCAAATCAACACTTTCCAACCACGCTCTTTAACACGTTATTACCTGAAGTTTGCTAAGACAATCAGATCTAAGTAGTAAAGATATCCTTAGTTTTCTAGAATAATTTTATGTTTCAGAGATAGGGGTTATCATTCTGGTATTCCTGACTTCCCCTGGCCCAGTTTAGGGCACATAGGAGGCCCATAATGAATGAAAGAAATTCTTTCTATGCTTTTTCACAGGTGATATTAACTCAAGTGTGACTTTTGTCAAATGTGAGTCTAGCATGCTGCCTATGGATTTTTGTATAGGATTAAGTATTGGTTCTAAAACTTGGGTGCATTTCAGAATCCCCTGCATGGCTTTATAAAAATGCAAGGATCTGGGTTTCATTGTAGATCTTATACTTGAGAACCTCTATGATAAATATAGGTAAACTATATTTTTCAGATCTCCTCTGGTGATTTTAAGTCTACCAATCCACAGATTACATTTGGGACCCACTCCACAAGGATAATGTAATATTCAGTTGCATTCTACCAACACTGATGAAGCACATACTTCCAATTAAACACTAGGCTAAATGACATGGATACAAACAAAATAAGTTCCTGTCCTCAAAATACAGTGGGGGGTGAGGTCTGAAATGTAAAGGAATAATTAGAATAGGATGTGATCCTGAAACAAGATGTTTCTATAGCTACACTCATTTTGGTCTCTCTGTTGTGGTCACTTTTTCCTGTTGGCCATAGAATCTCAGCATCATGGACCATTCTCATGGAAACTCAGTTAACCTATTTTCTTAAGGAGCATCTGGGTTATTTTTTAGAAAATGGCTTTACAAGGTATGTTTTTTTTTAAGCTTTTTCCCCAAGATGACAATAAATCCGCCTGAGATTAAAGGTGGAATTTACTCTATTTTCCCTATATTTACTGCTCTGTAAGACAGCTTCAAGTTCCAATACAGCTGTTTGGAGAGGATTCATTTAAATTTCACTGATTTTTTTTTTTTTACATTTGTTTTTCTATGTGTGACTATGGTAGACAAAGCTTCATGAAATCACCCTAGTAAAAGTCTAGAAACACACTTAGTGGATTTACTCTGGTTACTGGGTGGGGAGGGGGGGAGGTCACCACTGATCAGATATGCCACCTGAATCAATTTTTACTTTTAGCATCCACTATAAATCACACCATGCACCTCAGAATAAATCCCCCTCCACCACTACCACCACCACAGCAAACCAACTCTTTCCATGGAAATTCTCTGCTAAACCAGGGAGCTGGTTTACTGAATCCTTGATAGGGGAGACAGCAGAGGGAGGTGGATAAGAACACAGACTTGGGAATTAAATGAATTAGCTCAAACCTGTTTGAGGTTGGCTGGCTAGGTCACTTTTGGCAAGTTCACCTCTCTGAGCCACAGTTTCTTCATCTGCAAAATGGGGATAAGAGTCTGTACACAACAATGTTGCTGAGAGAATAAGGTAATGCCCAGAAAGCATAATAAATGGTTGCCATTTTTGATAGGCAGAAAAATGGCCCCTGAAGATGTCCACACTCAAATCCCTGGAACCTGTGAATATCCTACCTTACATGGGAAATCAAGGGACGGGGCTGCATGCTGTCAAGGTCAGGCGAGAGAAACAGTGGTCAGTGGTGCACTGGAGCTGCCTGGAAGGATTTACACCATGGAAATCATCAAACACCACACCAGAGATCTGCCCTACCCAAGAGAGCCCAATGTTAAGCATTTGCCAACGTATGATCAGTTGGTTTGCAACTAGTCAAACTGTTTGATTCTAACAGGTAGTTTGAGTCTACCCAAGACTATCAAGGTCAGAGGAACTAGCTATTACACTAACTCCTTCTTAGTGAAAAACATTTTTATTTTGATTATCTCTCCCAATCCTTACAGCTGCCCTGGAAAAATGACACTATTATTCATTTTATATAAACAAGGTGAGGTTCAGAAAAATGAGTTGATTGTCCACAATTATACCATGTGAAGGAGCCAGGGCTCTCATAAAACATCCTGACGCCAAAGCTCTTGCTTTTTTTTTCTTTTTATACTGATGCCCGGCACATTGTGTGGCATATCACTGTGCTGAATGAATATGTGTTGAATAAATAAAAGATTACATGTGCCACCCAGTTTGGGAGCAGAAGAAATAGAAAATAATTTTCCTTAGCCAGTTTAACTTTCTTGAAAAAAAGAACTAAGACTAAAATTAGACTGAGATACTCAACCCAAAACTAATTCCATGAAAAGGGAAAAGAGAACTGTCTCCCCATGGTGACTTTGTGCTAGTCAGTGTGCTAAGTGTGACAAAATCACATTCATCATCTCCTCTAAGGCAATCAAAAACCCTGCTGACTTGTGATTATCATACCCCTTTTACATAAAAATGAGACTCTGAGAAGCTACATGACTTGCCAAGTTCTTGCGTTCCATGAGTGGCTTATTAGAGATTCAAACTTAGGTATGTTTGATTCCAAAGTCTGCCTGATCCCCCTGTGCTATAAAAAAAAAAGCTGGGAGTCTTAATCACTCACTGTTGCTCTGGGTATTCTTGCCTTCTTCCTTCAGTGGGCAAAACAGAAATTGGATATTTAATTAGCCAGAAGCTGACTAGTACTTGCATGTGCTCTGCAAAGTGCTATACTTCTAGTGTCATGTCCAGAAAATATTTGAAAAGTAATAGAATGTAACATTTTACAGCAAGATTGTTAAATCTGAAAACCCTGGGTTAAAAATCCTGTCTCTTCCTAGTGGCATGAGGTGGGCAAATTATATAACCTCTTTAATTCTTATTTCCTCTTCTGTAAAATCAGGAAGATAATAACTACTTGACAAGATTGTTGTTAGGATTAAAGGATATAATTTATGCTGTAGCACACTACTTGAAGACAATAGGATCTCAAAAACATGATGGCTAATTTTGTCATAGCCAGACCTTGTTCTGGCAAACACATCTGGCTAAAGCGAGACAGCAAACTCATGAATGGATCCGAGTACCACATGGAGTGTTTTGAACATAGATTTTTAGCATATAGCAATTTTACAGAATAGGAAAATAAAGGAAAATAGTAATACAAGCAAAAATATAATAACAATATGAGCAAAACCAGTTTGACTATTCTGAATAACTTTGGTCTAAGAATCTTTTAATTACTGCTTTTCTGTACAATATTCTTGTGCCGTCAAGGGCATTGGTGATGCAGCTTTTCTGAAAAGTGCTCTAATATTTTCTTTGAGATTTTCTTCCAAGCCCCAGACTCTCATTATATATGTTATACTGGTAGTGATTTCTTGATTTTACCTTGTATCAGGGAAGGTTTTCAGAAAACAACTAAGACTCATCCTTTCATTAAATGTTCCTTAAGTGACTTGTGGTAAAAACATCAAGAGACCGAAATTATCAAATCATGCTTTAAGAACAAAACCCAAGTTTGTGCACACACAGGCAATTACATATAGTTAAAACTCTCCTTTGCTAACAGTAATTGTAGCACACTATGTATGTCCTTTTCCAATAGGTTCATAATGTAAAAAAAAAAAGTGTCTCATAATTGATGAAATACAGTAAGTTGTGAACAGCCAGGGAAAGGAAAGAGTACTGTGATAATGAAAAGAACTTCAGCTTTGGAGTTAGACAAACCTCTGTCTGAATACCTGTCCTACCACCATCTTTGTGACTGTGCACATACTGTTTAGTCTCTCTGACCCTCAGTTCTCTCTCTCTGTTGAGTGAGTATTAGAATGGACACCTTGAAGGGAAGTTAGGAGGAATGAATTGATTGTGTATGTAAAAGCATCATTGATACACTAACTTACACCCTTCTTTCTTCATCAGCTGCCTTCTGGTAAACCTTCAAGAGCAAGGTGTTTAGAGAAGAGACTTCCCTACCTGCTCCTTCCTCACACCTGGCATCATGTAAGGAATCAGGCCTAGCATTGCTATAAGGGAAGGAGGAGGAAAGAGGATTATTTTGTCCTAAATTTAATATATTAGAACGAACTTCTCAAATACTTAATCTGATGTACTAGTTGCCTGAAAGGTGGAATTAAGTACGGCACCACTCAACTGATAGAACAAAGAGACAATAAAGGCACGGGCTAGTTCCAAGAAGATACCACTGGCAATTAGTGCTGTCTGCAAGTACAGGGTTGCAGTGCTCAAAGTAGATAACACTAGTTTAAGGAAAGGTTTCTCCCTAATTAGCTCCCATGTAGCTCTAAAGGGAAAACCATACAGAACACAGCACTCACTAATAGCTTTCTTTTCCTCTTACCAACAATAGTTTTCAAAGTTTGAAAATATGTGTGTAAAAAGAATATGACCTTATGTTTTCCTCCAGATGAAAGAACTCTTGGTTATTAGGTCAAGAAATCACTCAAGTGCCGCCCTCTGCCCAGTAAGTACAGAAGGAAGAAAGAAGGCACAGGCAGAGGAGTCCCTGAGTTCACTCTCTCCTCCATCTGCTCTCTGAATGCCTCCTGCAGGTAGCTTTATACTTTGCTGGAGCCAAACAGAACTACTTGTCATGAATACCCATGACCTCCCAAAACTCATGTGCTCTTTCCTTTGCCCAGGATTAATTATCTGCTTTTTCCTGCCTCATTTATTCTTTTTATCTTTCAAGAATCAGCTCAAGATCAACTCATCTGAAAAGCTATTCCTAACTTATTCAACCTAGACTTTTTCCCAACTGTGTGTGCATTGGTAATAATATTAATAATGATAGGATTTTTGAGCACCTGCAATGTGTGAAGTTGTTTGCATATATTATATAATATAATCCTCATAACGTTTCTGAAACAAAGTATGATCTCTAATTTTGTAAAAGAAACATACAGAAAAGCCAAGTAAGCCTTCCAAGTTGACAGAGTAGCTAAACAGCAGGGTCTAGATTTGAACCACATTTTTCTGACTCCAAAGCTCATACTCTTTCTCCTACATCATATTAACCTCATACATGACAATATTCTATACTCATGTGTGTGTATGTGTGTGTGTTATTTGTTTATTATTTCTGCTTCCAGATATGTTGTACTTAAGGGCAGATATCACACCTTTCCTCTAAAGTCCTACTAACTAATAGAGAGAACTTCATAGTGTTAAAGGTATAATGAGTATTTATTGGCTATAATAACTATATAAAACCTATATAAATCATGTGATAGAACATTATATTTTTTATTCATTTAAAAATATTTGTTAAAGACCTTGTATGTACAGGATATTACTCTAGGTATTAGATACAGAAAAGTGAAGAAGAAAAAGTACCTGACTTCTAGGAGCTCACAGTATAGTGGAATTATAGAGAGAATCATTTTCATATATTCTTACATAACTTTACATAACATAAAAACCTATAAAATCATGGAATCTTAAGACTAGAAAAGGTTTCAAAGATCATGTAACTCAGGCTACTTGTATATAAGGAAGTCAGGCTGGAAAGATTAAGTATATTGCCTAAGATTAAATATATTTTATTTTAAAGTGACACTTTCACTTTGTTATGGGTTCCATCTCATTCCTGCATACAACCCATATCTAGAATTGCATAAGGAGAAATGTGGGAGCTCATACTTTGCCTTCCTCTTGTACTGGAAGATATGGCAGACCAAGATAAAAATTTATTACTTGAAATTAAATTGAAGTGATAGTAAAGATAATGGAGGCATCAATAGATGAAGGATATCAACAAATTTAAGAATGAAGGAAGGCAGAAAGGAGAGCATTGAATGCTGAATGGGGACAGAGCAAAGTAAAGTTGTGGAGACAAGCTGAAGGGCTGTAGGTATCCACCCAAAACCCTGAGTATCTCTGGGTGCAGAGATGGTAGATACAAAACAGGACAAGAGTGAGGAATGAAACTTACACCAAGGGATTGCTTAAATATCTGTACACAGAAGAATCTCCAAATCCTTACATATAATAAGCCCAGATGGATATTTTTTAATTTTCAAAAAAATTGAAAGCTTTAACTATAAGGTATCTTGCTGTCTACATGCAATTATTAATATTTGTTTTATTTATTCTGTTGATTACTTCCATATATAAGAATGCTACACTTACTATTTCATTTTCTCTAGGTTGATAGAAAATTATATTTCATTAAACCATATGAATCCACCCATATTCAATCACATTGACCCACAAAAATGACAATTTCACGGTTCAACCTAAATAACTTAAAAAATACACAAATACCTATTCACTCTTTTACCTATTACAGATAACACCTCCTAAATCCCATCTTGGAAAGACTAAGATAACACTGCCTTTACCTTTCTCTCAAGTTTTGTCACCCAAAGCTTTACTTTTCCTATCAAAGCTGAGAGTACTTATATTTACTTCAGTAATGACATTAAATATTTTAACCTTTGTTTTTAGGTCAGTTTCTAAAAGTTGAATTACAGTCTGAATATATTTTAGCAGGTAGAACCACCAGGATCTGTGATTGGCTGTGGAATGTAAACACAGTGAGGAGTCAAGAATGTCTCCAAGAGTTTTAGCTGAAGCCATTGGAAGTGATGGAACTGCTATCAATTGAAATGGGGATGGCTGTGGGTAGAGCAGATTTGGGAGTGAAAATATGGTGCTCATGTTTGGTTATGTTAAGTTTAAGATGATTATTAAACCTTTAAGTGGAGACATCTACTAGGAATGTGTGTAGCTGAGTCTTTTGGGGGCACTGACTGTATAACAGAGAATTCTCCAAATAAACCACTATATAGAATAAATACAATGTTTGTGAACAGATACAAAATAATAATGTGCTAATTTCAACTTTAAAAACAGTTGAATCATCATGTATAACAATGTAAGTATAGTTCATTACAGAGACAAGTCAATAATTTTAAAAAAACTAATTTTATTTTTATATTTTAGCAACAAAAAGTTGAAAAAATAAAATTTAGTAAGTATATATTCTTTAATATGTCATTTAAAAAATCAACTACCCAGAAAGGAAATACAGGTAAACCAGTGGTGAAAACTGAAAAACATGATTGAGAGGTGAAGAGTAGCAGAATATGTCACCCCAAAATAAGCTTTTTTGGCATAAAGATTACTTTGAGTTGATTATTTTGAGAAACAGCAGACACAGGAAAAGCTCTGAAAACAGTAGAAGTCACTTTTGTATTTGTAAAGGAAATTTCCTTATGTGAGGGAGTCTCTTTTTATCAGGAAGAGAAGGATAACTAAATCACAAAAGAATCTTATCAATGGAAAAGGTACCAACTTAAACCTGTATAACAAAGCTTACCATTGTTTAGTGTGCCTTTCATGGTAAACTCCCCACAAATGACCTCCCCCACCCACCCACACACCTTTCTTTTGTCTTTAGCTAAAGATTATATTTAAGCCAGAGTTTTAAACCGCCCAGAGAGTTACTCATTTTTCCCTGGATATCTTCCATGTATACATGAGCTGCACATCAATAAACTTCTGTTTGTTTTTCTCTTGTTGGTCTGTCTTCTATTACAGGGGTTATCAGTCAAGAACTAAGAAGGGTAGACGGAAAATTATTTTTAAATCCTGCACATCCCTCTACTGCTTAAGTGTCCATGAAACCTATCTAGCCATTAGTCTATCTGTTACCATCCAGAGAAACTTTCTAAAATTCATGTCTGATCCTTGTCATTTACCTATTTAATGAACCTACACAAATTATGTAAGCCATAGAATAATGTCTAAACTCTTTAGAATGGTATCCAAAGGTTTCAAAATTTTCATCATCTATTTTTTTCCAACTTCATTTCTCCCTAACAGACCCCCAACAGGCTGGAATCCAGCCATGAACCAAACCTCTTGCCACTTCGTGAATCATACACGTCCTTTTCTCCTCCGTGCCTTGCACAAAAAAAATTTTTTTTTCTACTGGCCATGTTCTTTTCTTACTGGGAAACTTCCAACTTATTTTTCAGGAAAAAGTTTTATTCATTCATGAATTTATTCATTTATTAAATAGTTATTGTGTGCCAGGTATTGTATTAGTATATGCATTCTAGGACTAGTCCAGTGCAAAATGAAAACATGGAGCCTCTTGTTAAAAAATTAGTAATAATGCCAAGACAACAACAACAGAATATTAAACCAAGAGAGAGGCCCTTTCTGCCCATTTGCAGAAACCACATGGTTATGAAACCAGCCCTACCCTGCTCTCTCTCTCATCTAGACTGTGTTAATTTACTGTATATCTAACATGAAGGGGTAAAAACACTAAATTTTTACTTCCTTAAAAAAAATCATTACACAGGACTGCTAGGAGTATTAGTAAGGGAAGTTCTTGGCTTGGGGTAGCCTTAGAACATCTACATTTCACCTTATTCAATTCTCTTCTTACTTTTCATCTTTGCCAAGGCACCAGACATCTAACAAACATCCCTAAGAATGCAGACAAAAGGAGGAGATTCAGAGTCTGGTGCTTTGGTATCAAGGAAAATATATAGATTTATAATCCCCGACCTTGATTCCAATTATTTTTATGCCATATTTATCATGGGCATAGAGGAAGAATGAATATCACTCAACATGGTTGCTCCTTAACCCACTTGCTAATTAATCAATGAGCTTATGTGATTGGATTGTTCTTGCAATGGTGAGTGAACTGAACTGGGTTTTGTATTTGGATGACATTTTCTACAAGAAGGTCCTGATCATTGTCTCCACTAAGTTGGCCCAATATTTCTCACTTTTGCTCAGTATTACATAACTCTAATAGACCCTGTTGATCTTATTGAAATTATGTTTGCATATTCAATAATCATGGCAGACTATAAGCTTATTGAAGTTAAAAACCATGGTACAAGATTTATAAACTTGCATTATGAGATAATGAGCATAAAACATTTAATATACTGCTCCATGGATGCTCCATATATAACCTGTTGTTTCTGTGATCTTGATGGTGGTATTAGTGGCAGAGATGTAGCTAGCTCTTAGGTGCTAGTGCACTTTTCATCTTTCCTCAGTGCTTCACTCTGTTTTTCTCTTACTGAAGACCAATTCTTTCATAAGTCAGGAAATATCACAGTACCAGCTATCAAATCTTATCATTCTTAGAGTTA
Source organism: Callorhinus ursinus (assembly GCF_003265705.2). Lineage (NCBI taxonomy): Eukaryota > Metazoa > Chordata > Mammalia > Carnivora > Otariidae > Callorhinus > Callorhinus ursinus. Next base: position 1,954,491 of record NW_027397155.1, on the reverse strand, counting down.
GTTTTAGTTACTAAAGGTGACTTGGTCCTTTTACCAGTTCTTGTTAAAAAATATGCTAGGAAGGGGTTTGATTGGCCTAGATAAGGTCAGGAGCCCTCTGCTGGACCAGTCAACTGTGTTTGGGAGGCACAGTGTTGATAACAAGATAACCTCACTACTAACAAGAGGGCCAGTAAGTGGTGGAGGGGTAAGGTGCGAGGGAAGAAGAAAAAGTTTTGCAGAAAAAGGACATGCTATTCCCAGAGTAAAGGAGTTTTGATAGACAGCCAAAACCAACATGTATTTACTGTGCCAGCTATTTTAATGATAATGATAATAATTACCTTAATAATGTATTATCTTAAATGTGATAGATTCCTTAAAAATTGATCCAACATATTACTGATGAAGGATGAAAATACTGCATCAAATGTGCTGCCTCTTAAAAGGATCACTTTAAGATAGATGTACCACAATCATGTGAACATATAAATTCTGTTGTGTTGGTTAAAGAAATGCCCTTGGTACTTTATTGTCTTGCCTGGCATTAATCATATTCACTTCATATTCAAATTTGTGGAAACAATGTTAAAATAACATCAAGTATGTCTACTGTTGTGTGTGAAACATGCAGGATGACTTATATATGAAATTTTTATTTTTTCGTAGGTGAATATATATAATATATATACACACATATATATACATATGTATGTGTACATACATACATGCATATATTACATTTGTAATATGTATTTGTTACTCATCATAGCATTTGAGAAGGTAATATAGATAAAATGTTTAGTATTATGAAAGAGCTAGAACCATAAATATATTGAGTTTTCTTTTTTTTGCAAAGAAGAAAGATTATGTAGCTCTGATTATAAATGAGCCTCCTGGAGCAGCCACCGGTTATCAATGTATTAAGTCATTTCAATTTCTGCAAAAGAAATGTGCTGTTTTGCCAGCACCCTCTGGCCCCATTTTGTGGGGTTGACAGAGTTCAAAAGAAAAGGCTGCTTCATGATGGGTATTAAGGAGGGCATATACTGCATGGAGCACTGGGTGTTATATGCAAACAATGAATCATGGAACACTACATCAAAAACTAATGATGTACTGTACGGTGACTAACTAAGAAGGAGGAGAAGAAGAAAGAAGAAGAAGAAAGAAGAAGAAGAAGGAGAAGAAGGAGAAGAAGGAAGAAGAAGGAAGAAGAAGAAGGAGAAGGAGAAGGAGAAAAAAGGAGAAGGAGGAGGAGGAGGAGGGAGAGGGGGAGGGGAGGAGGAAGAGGAGGAGGAGGAGGAGAAGGAGAAGGAGAAGGAGGAGAAGGAGAAGAAGAAGCTGCTTGGAGAACAGAATGAGTTTATTTAAAGAGAACAATAAAAGAACCCCCAGGTATGAGTTGGGGGTGAATTGCTCTAGTGGGGGACCTGGAAAAAAAGCTTGTTTTACTTAAGAGAGTAGTAGCTAAGTTGAAGGCATGAAACATCCCTGTCCATATTAGATGAAAGTCAAACAGCACAGATGATGGGGCAGGGGTAGGGGATAAATACTTTAAAATAGCTCTATTCTTGGAGTCAAATGTGGTACACAATTGGGAGATGAAAAATAATTATAGGGAATAGGCTTGCAGTCCCTGCATGGGGTGCTGAGAGAGGACAATTTGGCTTAGGGAAAGCCAGGCTCCTTAAGCCTTTGTATTGAGGGGCAAGAAAAGAGGGCATGGCATGGACCCCTGAAATTTGTTTCATTCAATTTATGATGGGCAACCTAGCTAAATTTTTCATTTAGTTCTCTCAACCTCTCAGCAAGCAAAGTATTATTAGCTCCATTTCACAGATGAGCAATTAAGGCACACAGCTAGATAATGGAGAATCTCCTGAACTCCAAAGTTCATACTCCCGCCATACCACCCAGCTTTAGGAGAGGATAGTGTTCACTGCCCTGCTTTGGCATACATTTATAATTCTAACACATGCAGCGAGCACAGTGAGAAAGCCTACTTTGTGTTGGCCACTTGGGCTATGGAGAAATGAAACATGGAGCATGCTGACAACCTAGTTGAGAAGACGTACTTATTATAAATGTAGAGCAGATTATGATGAATGCTATAAATTAAGGTACAAATGAAGTCTTCAAAAGGAACATTTCTTGTACACTATTCCCTCATACCTATTTGTGTCTTTGTACTTGTTATTTTCTTCCCCCATTCCTTCTAAATGATTTAAGCCTGCTTATTATTTTGAAAGTCAGTTAATAATTCAGATACCTTTTAAAAATTTTGTTTTTATTTTTATTTTTAATTTTTTATGGTTCTTTTCAGTTTGTTGCATGAAGGAGTTACACTAGTCCAAGTTAAAAGCAGACCCCAAATGGTTACATTATACAAGCTGTGAGGTTTTTAAACTTGTGACAAGGGACAGAAGGGAAATTCTACTCATTGCAAGGAAACCCTCAGTTAAGCTTCAGTGAGCCAAAAGCACTTAAAACCCATGAACCTTCAGCTGGTTGTCCTTAGCCAGTCCAGTGGAACTGGCATATGAGGAACTGGCATATGTTCTTGTGCTGGTCACCCTGTAGCTGAATTACTTCTCCATATTCTGGATGCTCAATTACAGTATCATTGCAAGAAAATTTTTTCTTAAACACCTTCACCATTTTCTTTTTATCATAACCAAGCAACCCCTTGGACAGTAGTAAGTGTCTTCCTGCCATTTCTCTGTTGAATTCTTATATGGATATAATCCTCAGTGCCAGGAGGAAGCAGATCATCATCCTTACTTGCATCAGCAAAGGGGTCAAAAGAGTGGAGATTCTGGATAATGGACATAGGATAGGATAGAATTCCTTTTCCTCCATGGAAATGGCCTACAGAAGGCAGAGGTGGGAGAAGGCAGGAAGTGGGGGGGGTGGATTGTTGGGAAGCAAAGGGGCTCGAAGGGGAGGCTGCTGAGTCCTTGGCTGCAGCTCAGTGACTGGAGCTATTTTACTTTATTTTTTTAAAGATTTTATTTATTTATTTGAGAGAGAGAGAGAGCGGGGAATGGGCAGAGGGAGAGGGACAAGCAGACTCTGTGCTGAGCGGCAAGCCTAAGGCAGGGCTCAATTCCAGGACCCTGAGATCATGACCTGAAGTCAGATGTCCAACAAAGTGAGCCACCCAGGTGCCCCCCCAAAATGTTACTTATTTAGATAGATGTCATGTAATCAAGTCTGTACCAAATACTTAGAAAAATATAGCAAAGTGTAAGATTGAACCCTATTCATTAGGAATTGGTAAAAGGGAATAAGAGATTAAAGTCAGACAGATCTCAATTAAAATCCTGGTTCAGCCACTCACCAGCAGTGTGACCACTGCTGAGTCACAAGCTCTCTGACCTTCCATTTCCACCCAGACATTTAGAAGGAGACCATGCAGAGATCCTCCTCCAGACACTTTTTGTAAGAGTCTCTCATACTCTAGACAACAAGATGTCTGTACCAAAAGTGATACATTATGAAGAGATAATATCTGATTTGAAATCAAGAGAGACTGTTTGCTGGAATCTGGGTCAACACATCTAGAAGAAAGAAAACCATTTCAAATTGGGTGCAAACACATTACATCAAACATATTGCTCTCTGCTGAGAGTTATGACAGAAGAGTTGAAGACTCCAAGTCTCCATTAATCTCAAAACAGAGTTGCTGAAAAATTTCCAAAGCAAATGTCTCCTGTGGGTGTTGAGCTAGGAAATAGAAAAAGTACAGAGAATTAGTTGTCCTTTCAATCAATACTTCCCGGCTGTGGAAAACAGAGAAGGCATCTCTAAGTCAGACAGACATGGGTTCAAATCTCCAATGTTCATGTTGTGCAAGTGATTTATCCTATTGGCTTTCAATTTCCTCCTTTGTAATCCAGGCTGGCATTCCCTGTGAAGTTTCTTTGTGAATATTAAAGAGCCTAATATGTACAGAGTATGCAGCAAATAGACACATATTAGGCACTCAACAGCGCTAGCATATTCCTCTGCTGTGCAACCAGGTTGGCTTTATCTTACTTTGTATCAGGCACTAGAGTGATTCATTCATAGTTTACATGCTTGTGGAAAGACTCCATAATATCTTTTATTTGAAGCTGATCTTACTGATCTTCCTTTTGCTCTTTAAGCACAGACATCTGAGTTACTCTATAGCTTAGAAGGGTAATTTTTTTTCATCAGTTAGGAAGTTCAATACATTTAAAGTAAATAGAATGAACATATGCCAATACGCATTTAAAATAATTCTTCAAACTTGCCCAAAGACTAACATAAACCATAAATAAAAATTGGCATCATTCTTGGTAACTTCTCCCATATGTCAAAAATCATGGAATAGCCAATATGACTTCAGATCTGATACTTTTATTAATATTCCATTTGGGACAACTGTAAATATTTTACTATTATAAGTTTTTGCAAACAATGGTATTTTTTATTGCCTCCAGCAATCTCCACCTTCGAAATATTTCATTTTCTTGGGTAGCATGCAATATGTGAAATGAAGTTCTGTGACCAGATTTCCCAGAACTTAAAAACCTGAAGTTCTTGAAGTTAATATTGAATAGTGTCAAGATAGTTGTTTTTAATTTCTTCTGTAGGTTTGTTGTTGTTGTTCTCTTTTAAAGAAACTGAAAAGCAGCAGAAATGTTGATAAATGGAAGGGTTTCCTTTCAAATTTCTAAAGCAAGTGTACACATTTGCCTAAATTGTGCATGGATTTGCAAAGCACCAGTCCATATGAAATTGTTTTTAAAAAGCTGAAAGAGAAGAGAGTGCCTGGGTGGCTCAGTTGGTTAAGCGACTGCCTTCAGCTCAGGTCATGATCCTGGAGTCTGGGGATCGAGTCCCACATCGGGCTCCCTGCTCAGTGAGGAGCCTGCTTCTTTCTCTAACCCTACCCCCTCTCATGTACTCTCTCTCTCTCATTCTCACTCTCTCAAAATAAATAAATAAATCTTAAAAATAAAATAAAAGCTGAAAGAGAAGAAATAGCTCTAGAACTCACTCCAGGCAGAACCACCTGCCAGGGTAAATGCCATGAATGGACTCTTCCACTGTTAATGTACAAGGGGAAAGTGTATCTCAAAGTACTTTTCAGCATCAGAAGAACAGAGCTTTTCTTGGTTTTCAAGACAAAGGAGGAAAGTAAGTAGCCAAACACTAGAACTGAGTTAGAGACTGAGCACAGGAGAAGAGGAAGAAGAGATTTGACGAAGACATGACTCAGAATCCCTGTCATAATGTGATTACAGGCAGTCACCATGAATCTATAAAGACTGGAACTAGAAATATCTATTTTCTATCTCAGGATAGAATGATCTCTAAATTTTGTCTATGGACTTATGTTATGGTTCTCAGAGGTGAGAGAGAGAGAGAGAGGTCCCAACTATTCAATTGGATAGATGAATAACCTCCAAGAACTACCAACTCAATAGAGACAGCAAAAATTGGGTCAAGATGAAATGAACATCTGACTTTCACCAAGGAAAGGCCTCATCAGGCACTATGACCTACTCAATTTCTGTTCTTCAAATGCACTACTCTTTCATTTCCCAAATGTGCCATGTTCCAAACAAACATGAGACCTTTGAACATGCTGCTACCTTTATGGAGGGAAAAGCTTTCCCATACCCCTGCTTTCCACTTTTTTCCTAATATGCTTTTATTCTTCTTCAGATCTCAGACCAAGCAAATCCTCAGAGTCACTTTCCCTGAATCACCTCAACATGCAAAAATCACTTTTGAGACTACAAAACTCAGGTATGATTTCACATTTGCTTCTAATTTTTAAAATGAGTATCTGGTCTCCCTTCTAGACTTGTACTCTACAACCACAGAAGCATGACTGGTTTTGCTCATCATTATATCCTCAGCACCATGCTTAACCTGTGGCACATATTAAGTGCTTAATAAACATTTGTTGAAGGACTAAATCAATGAGTACACTGCTATGCATATTTTTCAGCATTCATTATTTCAAGGCTTCTAACAAGGCATACTTTTTTGCCTTGCTGCCATTTTTTAAGAATTTAGTGGGATGGGGAATGTTAGTTTCTCACTAGTTCCCAATTACATTTCTAGATTCTTAAGGGGCCCTTACTGTAATAATTATGGTAATAATTTCTGTTACTACATTCCACCATGGTGAGAGTGTAACTAAAACAGGGTGGCAGGAGAAGGTGTCAAAGATTGGCCACAAGACAGACTAGGAGTTCTTTACATAGTAAGAACTGAGAGGCTCCAGAGGGCAGTAGGACCCTAATATAATCCCTATTGATGCCTGCTATTACTCTTTTATATTTTTTGCTATGTTAAAGTATATTGTGTTCTGGAAGCTTTTTTTTTTTAAATGAAAATACTCTCTGGAATGATGCCACTGTCACTAACACTTAGACAGGAATTGGGTTATCAATGCACATTCAATGGTACTAGACATTTATATGGAGGCGATAATAATTAGACCCTTTAATAATGAATGAGGAAAGAATAAAGTGCCTATTGTGTGGATATTCAAATAAAGTGGAATGGATACTCATGAACATAGTGGCAGGGTTTACTGTACTAGGTATGGAGATGGAGGGGTGGTCCCTAAGATTCTTTCTACGTATAAGATGCTATGAGTTTCTGACACTCTGATGAACTGGAAAGGAGTGTCTCTTAAATGTAGATGAAAGGCACAGGTGAGGGGGAAGGATATGGTCTCAATTAAACGCTGAAAATGTCAAGCCTATTTTGTTCCCAGACTCCACAAAAATTCATGAGGCTCTCATTTCCTTTCCCAGATTGTTTTGGAGAATTTGGAGCTCAACATCCTGTAAGGAAAGTGTAAAATCTTTTCGCTAAAGACTGTTATCCTTTCGCTAGCCTCATTCAAGTTTTATCAACTTGATAAACATCATCCTGTAAGTGCACAGGAGCGTATTTCCCAAGGCTGCTAAAGCATTCATCTCCCTCCCCCCAGCTCCAACAGAACAACAGAAAGACTGACTTGCAATGAAGTTAATCAATAGACACATAAGATCAGGGATTCTAAGGAACAGTTTCCACATATTCAACTTAAACAGTAAATCATACCACAATAAGGTAATTACCTGAACTGTACTCTAAGAATCTTGAAAGTACCATTCTATTATAAAAAGGACTTTGGGACATTAATAATCATAACTGAGCATGAAAGTCCTTCAAATCATGGTTTGACTAAAACCATATTAATATTGTAGAATTTGGCTTATGTAGTTTCTAGAATCACTTACTACTTTGAATAAGTTACTGTGTTTTGCTGATTTTTCCTTTTTTACCTCCAGGCATATGAGAAATCTCATGAAAGGAAAGAGAAAGCCCAACAAAGCCATCAACAAAAGAAAGTGAAAAGGCTGGACCATGGGAGAAGATATATGAATAATGTAATTTGTTTATCACTGTATATATAATCATCTCTGTACATATACAAAATTTTATTAATTTTACATTCTATGACCTTCCTAATTACACTTTAGTAATTCTAAATACACTTAATAATTAGGTATAATTTACTTTGTCATTCTAAACATCCTTTAATAATTTAAATACAATTTAATAATTAATAATTTAGTAGTTTTGATAGGGACTTGTTTTCATTAGATCCCTTAGGATATTCTACATAAGTAAGATGTAGTCTGTGAATAAAGATGATTTTACTCTTCTTTTCAAATATTCTGTCTTTATTTCTTTTTCTTGACTAATTGCCTTAGTCAGAATCTCTAATACTATTTTGGATAAACATGGTGAGAACAGACATCCTTGCTTTATTCCCAGTCTTAATAGCAAAGCATTCACTCTTTCATTATTAAGAATGATGCTAACAAAGTAGCAACCCACAGAATGGGAGAAGATATTTGCAAATGACACTACAGACAAAGGGCTGGTATCCATGATCTATAAAGAACTTCTTAAACTCAATACCCAAAAAACAAATAATCAAGTCAAAAAATGGGCAGAAGACATGAACAGACACTTCCCCAAAGAAGACATACAACTGGCTAACAGACACATGAAAAATGTTCATCATTATCCATCAGGGAAATTCAAATCAAAACCACACGGAGATACCACCTTACACCAGTTAGAATGGCAAAAATGGACAGGGAAAGAAACAACAAATTTTGGAGAGGTTGTGGAGAAAGGGGAACCCTCTTACACTGTTGGGAATGCAAGTTGGTATAGTCACTTTGGAAAACAGTGTGAAGGTGTCTCAGAAAATTAAAAATAGAGCTACCCTATGACCCAGCAATTGCACTCCTGGGTATTTACCCCAAAGACACAGAGATGTAGTGAAAAGAAGGCCCATATGCACCCCAATGTTTATAGCAGCAATGTCCACAATAGCCAAACTGTGGAAAGAGCAGAGATGTCCTTCAACAGATGAATGGATAAAAAAGATGTGGTTCATACATACAATGGAATATTACTCAGCCTCAGAACAGATGAATACCCAACTTTTACATCAACATGGATGGAACTGGAGGAAATTATGCTAAGTGAAATAAGTCAAGCAGAGAAAGTCAATTATCATATGGTTTCACTTATTTGTGGAACATAAGGAAAAGCATGGAGGACATTAGGAGATGGAAGGGAAAAATAAAGGGGGTGGAATCGGAGGGAGAGATGGACCATGAGAGACTATGGATTCTGAGAAACAAGCTGAGGGCTTTAGAAGGGAAGGGAGTGGGGGGATGGGCTAGCCCAGTGATGGGTATTAAGGAGGGCACGTACTGCATGGAGCACTGAGTGTTATACGAAAATGATGAATCATGGATCACTACATCAAAAACTAATGATGTATGGTGACTAACATAATGATAACATAATGATTGTATGGTGACTAACATAACAATAAAATTAAATTAAAAAAAAATGAATGATGCTAACTCCAGGGCACTTGGGTGGCTCAGACGGTTAAGCATCTGCCTTCAGCTCATGTCATTGATCTCAGGGTCCTGGGATTGAGCCCCGCATCAGGCTGCCTGCTCAGCGGGGAGCCTGCTTTTCCCTCTCCCTCTGCTGCTCCCCCTGCTTGTGCTCTCATTCTCTCTGTCAAATAAATAAATAAAATTTTTTAAAAAAAGAAGGATGCTAAGTCCAAAAAATACAAAAATACTAATTTAAAGGGATACATTCACCTTGTTGTTCATAGCAGCATTATCTACAATAGCCAAATTATAGAAACAGCCAAAGTGTCCATTGACTGATGAATGGATAAAGAAGTGGTATAATATATATAATGGAATATTACTGAGGCATAAAAAATAATGGAATCTTGCCATTTGCAGTGATTCTTATGGAGCTAGAGAGTATAATGCTAAGTTAAATAAGTCAGAAGGAGAAAGATGAATACCATATGATTTTACTCATATGTGAAATTTAAAAAACAAAACAATTGAGCAAAGGGAAAAAAGAAAGTGAGGCCAACAAAGAAACAGACTCTTAACTATAGAGAACAAGTTGATGGTTACCAGGAGGGAGGTGGGTGGGGAGATGGGTTAAATAGGCGATGGGGATTAAGGAGTGCACTTGTGATGAGCACCAGGTATTATATAGAAGTGTTGAATCACTATGTTGTACACCTGAAACTAGTATTACATTGTGTGTTAACTAACTGGAATTTAAGTAAGACCTTAAAAAAAAAAAGAACGATGCTAACTGTGGGTTTTTTACAGATGTTCTTTATTAGCTTTAGAAAACTTAGTTTTACTCCAGTGTACTGAGAGTTTTTTTCATAAATGAATATGGAATTTTGCCTTTTAAAATTTTTAAATTTTTATTTGGAAATGGCTATATGATTTTTTCCCTTTCATTCTGATAGGTTGAATTATACAGTATTTTTTTAATGTAAATCAAACTTGCAATCCTGGGAAAAATTTAAGCTGTTCTTGATGTATTATCTTTTTATATGTGTCTGCATTTGATTTATTCATGTTTCATAAAGGATTTTTAAACCTATATTCTTGAGGATATTGGTCTTTGCTAGGTTTTGCCTATAAATTCTTTATTTGATTTTGGTCTCGGACAATGAAGACTCTTTTTGAAAGATTTTGTGTAAGATTACCCTTTTCCTTGTTAGAATTTACCAGAGAATACATTTGGGCCTATAACTTTCTTTGTGGGAAATTTACGTATAACTATAAATTTAATTTCTTTAGTAGATAAATGTTATTCAGATTTTCTTTCTTTTGGGGTAAACTTTGGTAGGTTATGTTTTTTTTTTAATTATTGGCATATAATGTATTATATGTTGCAGTCTGTGATTCATCAGTCTTACACAATACAGGTCTGTGATTCATCAGTCTTACACAATGCACAGTGCTCAACACAACACATACCCTCCCCAATGTCCATCACCCAGCCATCCTATCCCTCCCACCCTCTCCGTTCCAGCAACCCTTATTTTTTTTTCCTGAGATTGAGTCTCTTATGGTTTGTCTCCTTCTCTGGTTTCATCTTGTTTCATTTTTCCCTCCCTTCCCCTATGATCCTCTGCCTTGTTTCTCAAATTCCACATGTCAGTGAGATCATATGATAATTGTCTTTCTCTGATTGACTTATTTTGCTTAGCATAATACCCTCTAGTTCCATCCATGTCATTGCAAATGGCAAGATTTCATTTTTTGATGGTTACATAATATTCCATTATATGTATATAATGGAATGAAAAATATATAAAAATATAAAAACACATATATATTTATATATAATATATGATATGATATAAATATATAAATATAAATATATAAAAATATATATACATATTATATATATATATACACACACACACCACACACTACATCTTTATCCATTCATCTGTCGATGGACATCTGGGCTCTTTCCATAGATAGGTTTTTTTTAAGATTTTATTTATTTATTTGAGACACAGAGAGAGAGCATGAGCAGTGGGGCAGAAGGAAAGGGAGTAGCAGGCTCCCCACTGAGCAAGGAGCCTGACCTAGGCCTTGATTCCAGGACCCTGAGATCATGACCTGAGCTGAAGGCAGATGCTTAGCCAACTGAGCCACTCAGGTGCCCCTGATAGATTATGTTTTTGCAAGAACTTTATCCATTTCATCAACGTTATCAAATTTACTGGCATTAAGTTTTTCTGATTTCTGTTACATTCCTTTTAACGTCTGTACCGCATACATGATGTGCTTTTGTCCATTCCTTATATTGGTAATACATTTTGTCTTTTCTTTCTTAATTTCTCTAAGAGTTTATTTCATTTACATTTTCAAAGAACCAACTTGGGCTGTGTTAATTTTTGGTTTTCTTTTAAGGGTTTTTGTTGTCATCTTTATTATTTCCTTTTATCTTGCTTATTACTTTTAAGACTTTTTATTATTGGTTTGTAATATTTTGATTATGATGTATATTGTTGTGGTTTTCTTGGTTATACTGCTTGGGGCTTGTTAGAGCTTGGAACCATGAGTTTTTATTTTTCATGGAAACTGAAAAAAAATCAACCATTATTTCTTTCCACCACTGAGATTCTCTTTTTTTCCCTCCCTATCTCAGTTTGAACAGTTTCTATTTTCCTGTATTCAGTGTCACTGATATATTTTTTCTGCAGTTTATAATTTACCGATCAGCCATCTGATGAATTTTTTCAGATATTATGTTTTTCAATTAAAAAAATTTATAGTTTCCATTTTTTTAGTCGAATCCTTTGTCTGTTTCCTCCTTATGCTCGTGTGTTTCTTGAAGTCCTTGAATATATTTATAGTAGCTGTTTTATGTCCTGGTCAGCTAATTCTATCATCTTTGTCATTTCTGTATCTCCTTATATAATTGATTTTTCTCCTGATTATGAATCACATTGTTCTGTTTCTTTGCATGTCTCATGATGTTTTATTCAATTCTAGATGTTGTAGATGCCATATTTTGTCTTGTTTAAAGAGAGTTAAGTTCTTTATTTGCAGGCTGTTAATTTACTTATCAGCTTGACCATCTGAGACTTGTCTGTAAGGTTTGTTAGGATTAGGCTAAAAGTGCTCTAATCTTGAGATATGGCCTTTCTAAAGTGCCAGTTACCTGAGGTATTCAACAAGGTTTTATTACTTTTCATGGTTGGAACTTAAACTTTGAAATCTCCATTGACTTCTCAGCTCCCTGGTAATTGTTTTCTGCTTGGCCTTTCAGAGTCTCACCCAGTGCTACATAGCTTGGTATCCAGCCAAAGATTAAATGGGAGTCTTATGAAATCATCTAGAGCTCTCTTTTTCTGCACAGTTGTCTCCTTTCTAATACCCTGCCTGTGAATTCCAGTCTCCCACAGTATCTCCAAACTGATCTCTGTTCCTCTACCTCAGCAAGATACCTGTGCTCTTCTTGGCTCTAACTCCAAGTGCTAACGACAAGAACATGCCTCTGAGCAGAGCACTAGGACAATCATGAGACTCACGTCATTTGTCTCCCTTATTTGGTGGTCTTGGTTTTATTCTGCCTATTGTACACTACTTAAAGAAATATCACATATTTTATCCAGTGTTATAGTTGTTTATGACAGAAGGACTTGACCATTACCAGCTATGGTATCATACTAGAATTAGGAGTCCTCTCCCTCCCATGAACATTTTAAAAATCAAATAAATGAGTCAATAAAGCTTCAGGAAGATAGCAAATTATTTCCATTTTCACAAATGTGGTAGGTCCTGGCACTGGTCCTTAAGAATCCAAACTTCCAACTCATTTGGTTAATAAGACTTTTGAATGGAGTAAATGTAACACTTACCAGTTATGTGAATTGTTACTAAACATTTAATGTAGAAGTAACTACTATCTCATAGTTGTGGTAAAGTCTAGAAATAGTGTTTTTAAAACACGTAACATAATGTTTGACACAATAAGCACTTAACCAATGGATATCATTATTCTGTCATCAAATTTAAAATCTTCAATGCAGTGATATTTTAAAATATTTTCATTATATAAAAATAGTATATACATGTAATAAGAAAAATCTGAGCAGTATAAAAAGTTACAATAGGAAGTATCTGCCTGCCCCCTCAGAGCCCTAATAGTACTTCTGAGAGGTAAGGCTAGCAACAGTTTCATATGTATTCTTCCAAAATTTTTCCATGGTATATAGATATGGGAGTCTGTAGCTTTGTGATATTCATGCAAAAATAAATGTTTTATACATACTTTTCTCTGCTTTTATTTATTCAATGATATGTCTTGAGTTCTGTTCATTTTAACACATACAAATATACCTCATTCTTTAATAGCTGCATCATATTGCTTTGCATAAATGTAACACAATTTCTGTAAATACTTCCTATTTATAGAATCAATGTTATTTTCAGATTTTTGCTTTTTAAAATATAGCTCTGATAATAATTTTTTACATATATCTTTCTGCATGTGTGAACATGAGTAGGTAAATTTTTAAAACTAAGATTGCTAGATTAAATAGGTACAGTTTTATATTTTAGTCAATATAGGTGTTTTCTTTCAAAGAGCTTCTCAATTTACACTCCCACAAACAGGGCTTATTTCTCCACAACATCCCAACACTATGTATTACCAAACTTTGGGGTCTTTCTTGTTGGATATGTGAAACATGGAATCTTAATATTTTAATTTGTATTTCTTTTACTATGACTAAAGTAGAAAATTTCATTTGTTTATGAGTTATTTGTATTTCTATCTAAACTGCCTATTCTTGTTTTTTAAAGATTTTATTTATTTATTTGAGAGAGAGAGAGAGAAAGCAAGCACGCGAGCAGGGGGAGGGGCAGAGAGAGAGAGAGTGAGAGAAGCAGACTTCCTGCTGACCAGGGAGCCCCAGAGGGGGCTCGATCCCAGGACCCTGAGATCAGGCCCTGAGCTGAAGGCAGAAGCCCAACTGACTGAACCCCCCAGGAGCCCTCAACTGCTATTCTTAATCTTGGCTCCTTTCCTATTTTTTTTAAGTTGGTTTGTCTTTTACTTATTGATTTGCAAGATTTTTTATGTAGAATCAAGAAATTAGTCCTTTGACACATATTGCAACATTATTGATTTTTTAAGACAGACTTTCAATTTATTTTTGTCCTCTTTGTTGTTTTATTTGAACTTCTTTTCTTTTTTTCAAAATTTTTTTATTATGTTATGTTTATTTGACCTTCTTTTCAACATTTTCTTTTTTTTAAGATTTTATTTATTTATTTGAGACAGAGAGAATGAGAGAGAGAGAGAGAGAGAGAGAGAGAGCACATGAGAGGGGGGAGGGGCAGAGGGAGAAGCAGACTCCCTGCCGAGCAGGGAGCCTGATGCGGGACTCGATTCAGGGACTCCAGGATCATGACCTGAGCCGAAGGCAGTTGCTTAACCAACTGAGCCACCCAGGTGCCTCTTTTCAACATTTTCTTCTCCTAAGAGGTTTAAAATTTTTATATAGACAATATTTTCAATAATTTCCATTATGATATTCATTTTTCTGCATCCTTCCTTCTCAATTTCACTATTATTTAAAAATTATCTTACAGGCAATATTTGATACTGCTAAATTTCCAATAGGACACTTTTCAAATTTCCAACGTCTAAATTTTTATTCACAGGCAATAGATTTTTGTATAAGGGCTGAACTAATATCTTTTTTTGTAGCTAGTAAGTTGTCTCAATGTCATTCCTTGAATAATTCTACCTCCTTAATGACTAAATGAAAATCCAGTTCAGTGGTTTCTATTTTCTGTTGTAAATGCTGTGTTTCTGTTCTACTATAATTCTAGAAGCCTTTATAAATCTAATACAGTGGGTTAAATTTGCTAACACTTGTTTTCTGGTGGAAATTTTAATAACATGTATGTGTGCAAATGTATATAATAAATATGCTGTTAGAAAATGGTGTGTGGTTTAGACTGTGATTTAAATAGTCTATCTGAATCATACACAATACTTACAGTACTTATCATATTCTTCCTGTCTCCCTTTAAGACTAAAATGCATTTTGTAACAATAAACCCAAGTCATGAGACTTAACATGAATTCTCTTAGGGAAGGTTTCTGTCTAGACATATAGCAGTTCAGAGGGATGCCGTGCTGAGAGGGAATGAGATCTGTGTGCTCAACAGCAAGTGTGATTGGATTTACAGATTAACAAAACGAGAAAGATCAAAGCCTTGTTATCAAGCCGACTTACAAGCCTAGAGCTTGCTCTTGTAAGAAAAATTGTTCTGTGGCCCTACTCTTTCTAATCTTGACCCCACAGAAAGGGTTTTGTACTTAAGACAGTGTCATCATGATGCAAAATTCAGGTCACATTCCACTTTCTCTTAATATGGGTGAACACTCCCTTGGTGACTAAATTGGTAACTCTATGAAAATTTCAGGCTTCAAACAGATTTCTAATTCCATTAAATTGGTGTTCAGCAGAGCACATTGACTTTTGTGGTCAGTAAAAGGAAAATTAGGCCCACATACTTACTCCTAATTAAGCACAGTCTCGTTTCTCCCAAATTGTAGGGACTTTGTTTTTCTTCTTTTTATTTCTTTAGTGACTAGCACTGTGCCTGTCACATAGCAATTTGCTGGATAAATAATTTTTTTAGACTCAAAGGTGTTGCAGCTTGTGTGGTTTTTAATGCTAACCCACAAATCCATATTAACTCAGCTAAAGGAAATGTTTGAAATTGATAATATGTAGGCAGATAATGAGGATCTCATCTTATGGATTCATATCAATCAGGAACAACATTGCCTTAATTAAGATGTTGAGCTCTTTCTTATTCATAATATTAAGAAAAACTGGAGCCCTTTGAAATGTTTGTTTTATAAGAAAATTTACCATGTATGGATTGCCATTTTGGAAAAAAAGTGGAATGAATTAAAATGTTCACAACTGAAAACTGATGAAAGTGATTTATCCTTACTGAAGCAGGGGATGCCTCAGTGTATTCCAATTCCTCAAGGTCAACATAATGCCATCACAGATCTTTGTACTTACATATATCCCCTTGCCTCTAACATTATTGTATTTAAGAATCATTTACTCTATCTCAAGTTCCTAAAATGAATCATTCTCTCCTTTACCTTTGGGTCTCTGCTTACGCAAGACTCTCCATGGAGGAAAACTTCATGTCCTTCTTTTCCTTTTCATTTATCTTGTCCTACTAGTGTTAAGATGAATATAGATATGATTTCTCTAGATAATATCTTGAGTTCCCAAAGTTTGGCCTCCTGCCCTTTTTATGTGCTCCCATAACACCTTGGCTTACTTCTCACAGTCGAAGAAATACATTTCTCATCTGTGAAGCATCGGTACTCTTTCTCAGCTGAGCCTAGATGAAGCTTCAGAATCCTTTTTTCTTACCAATTTTATTGAGGTATATTGACCTACTATATGTTTTACTATATATGTTTAAACTGTAAAATTTGACAGGTTTTTCCACATGACCCATGAAACCATCTCTAAAATCAATATGATAAATATATTTTTCAAACCCAAATGTTTCCTCATGCACCTTGTAGTCTTTCCTTCTTCTGCCTTCCTGATCCATGCTCCACTTTAGGATTATACTGTGTATACTCTTTTTTTCTCTGGCTTCTTTTATTCAGCATAATTACCTTAAAACTCATCCATATTACTGCATGTAACCAATTGCCTGTTACTTTTTACTTCACAAATCACATATTTGGACATCCCAAAATTTTGATATGTTGCATTTTCATTTTTATTTAGTTCAAAATACTTTGGAATCTTCCTTTAGATTTTTTTCTTTGACTCATTGTTTACTACAAAGTGTGTTATTTAGTTTTCCAATATTTGTGGATTCTCCAGCTATCTTTCCATTATTGATTTTTAATTTAATTCCACCAGAACTAAAGAAAATACTTTGAATGACATGAATCTTTTAGTTTTATCAAGACTGGCTTTACGGCCAGAATATAATCTATCTTGATAAATATTTCATTTGTACTTGAAAATCATGGATTTTCTGTTTGTTGGGTAGAGTGTTCTATAAATGTCAGGTAGTTAAGTTGGTTTACAGTGTTTTTCAAATCTTCTATATCCTTACCGATTGTCTGTCTAGTTGTTCTATCAATTATCTGTCTACTTGTTCATGGAGGAATGTTGAAATCTCCAATTTTAATTGTGGATTTCTTTCACCTTGCAGTTTTATCAGGTTATTTCCCAAGTAATTGGAAGTTCTCTTATTAGGTGCATAAACAGTTAGGATTATTATATACCATTAGATTAATTTACCCCCATTGCATTATAAAATGACCTTCTACATCCCTGGTAATATTCTTTGCTATGATTTATCTGATATTAATACAGTCATTCTAGCTTTCTCTCATTAGTGGTAGCCTGGTACATCTTTCCCTCCTTTTTAAGTTTAACCTATTTTTGTCTCTGTACTTCAAGGGAGTGTCTTGTATGCAACATGTAGTTGAATCTTGTTTTTCTGTTTTTTGTTTTGTTTTGTTTTTAAAATTCAGTCTGTCAATCTTTGACTTCTAATTGGGGTGTTTACCCCACTTAATCTGATTTACACAAATCTTTAAATTTGCCATCTAGCTGTTTGTTTTTATTTGCCCCAATAGTTCTTTTTCCTTTGTTCCTGACATATTTTGGGTTAATAGAGGGTTTTTGTTTATTTGTTTTTGTTTTGTTTTGCTTTGCTTTATGATTCTGGATTTTTTCTCTTTGTTGGCTTATTAGCTATAACTCTGTTGTGTTACTTTAATGATTGCTTTAGGGTGCATATAACTCTCTAACTTACCATCTATGTTTCAATGATATTACACTACTTCACATAAAATAAAACTTCTAACAGTATATATCATTTCTTCCTTCCCAACCACTGTTATATTGTCATCACAAATTTTATTTTTGAATATGCTCTAAGCCCCACAATATATCATCATTTTATTTTAAATATTTCATTATTTCTGAAATATATTTAAATAACATGTAAAAAATTCATCATTATATTTACCTGTTTACCATTTCTGGTGATCATCCTTCTTTTATGTAGATTCAGATTTCTATCTGACCTTTTTGTCCTTCTGCTCGAGGGGTTATCTTCAACATTCCTTGTAATGTAGGTCTTCTTATGATGAATTCTTTCAGCTTTTCCTTATCTGAAAATGTGTTAATTTTGTCTTTGTTTTTGAAAGCTATTTTCATTGGGTAAAAAATTGTGGGTTCACAGTTTTAATTTTTCTTTCCATACTTTAATGATGCTATTCTACTATCTTCTAGCTTGTGCTTTGTTTTCTTTTTTCTGTCAAGAAATTTAGTGTTATCACTACCTTTATTTCCTTAAATGTAATTTGTCTTTTATTCAGTATCTGCTCCTCTCATTTTCTTCTATGTTATTCATTTTAAGCAATTTGATTATCACGTTCCCTGCTGAAGTTTTCTTCATGGCTTTTTCTTTTCTTTCTTTTTTTTGTGATTGGGGTTTATTGAGCTTCTTGGATATGTAGTTAATCATTTTTATAAATTTGGAAAATTTATAGCCATTGTTTCTTCAAATATTTTCTCCCATTCTGGGACACTAATTATATGTGACTACCTCCCAGTAGTTAGGTGATGCACCATTCAATTTTCTTCTTTTCAGTTTTTGCCTCTGTGTGTTTGAATCTGGGTAGTTTCAATGCTCTGGAAATGAGTTCACCAATAACCTTTTCTTGTGCAATATCTATTGGCCATTAACCCTACCCAGTGTGTTTTCATCCCAGGCATGTAGATTTTATCAGTGGAGGTTTGTTTTCTACCCTTAACATGTTCAATCTTTCTTTTAGCTTCTTGAATGTGTGGAATGAAATCATATTAACCATTGTAATGTCCTTGTCTACTACTCTAGTATCTGCATCATTTCTGTGTCAGTTTTAATTGATTTTTCTCCTCGTTATGAATTTTACTTTCCTGATTTTTTTGGCATGATGGTAGTTTTTTGTTGGATGTTAGACATTGTGGATTCTACCTTGTTGGGAACTAGATATTTTCCTGGGTTGTGATTAAAGTTACTACAAAAGAGTTGGATTCTTTTAGGTTTTGCATTTAAGTTTGCTAGCTAGTGTCTAAGCCTGTTTAATCTTGTACTAATTTTTTGCTGCTATCAAAGCAAGACCTGGGTGCCTGGGTGGCTCAGTTGGTTGAGCATCTGACTCTTGATTTTGTCTCACGTCATTCTCTCAGGGTCCTGGGATCCAACCCCAAGTCGGGCTTCCTAGTCAGTGAGGAGTCTGCTTGTCTCACTCTCCCTCTATCCCTCTCCCTGCTAATGCTCTCTCTCTAAAATAAATTTTAAAAAATAAAATGATATATTTTTTAAAAAGCAAGACCCTTCACTGTACTTTAACCATTATTCTATGAATCATGATCTTTTTTCCATTCTGGTTTATGGGAATTGGTACTCTTTATAGCCCTGGTGAAGTCTAGGCACTATCTCCTCTTATCTTTTCAGGTATTACCTTTGTGCTGGCCTGGGTAGCTTCTCACAAGCATGCGCTGATCATCACTCAGCTGACTACTCTAGGGAACCCCTCTGCAGATTTCAGGAGTTTTCTCTCAGTGCAGCTCTATTCTCTGGTATTCTGCCTTCCTAATTCTTATTGCTTTTTCCCAGACTCCTAGCTGCACCTGCTCCCCTCTGAGAAATTGTTGTCTAGTTTTCCCCCTTCCCTGCCTCATGACCTGAACACACTCTTAAGGTAGAAGCTGGGGCAATTAGTCTCATTCATTCCTTGTCTCTTATAGATCCCTATCTTTCAATGACAGATTTCCCCTCATTCAAAACTGATTTTTCCTATATTTTGTCTTCTTTAGTTTTTCAGTTAAGAGGCTAAATCTAGTTCTTATTACTCTATCTTGTTTGGAAAAGTAATCTATAAATCCCAGAATTCATTTTAACATTATATTTCCAATACTACTAAATGATAAAAGTTGCCAAGGAGTGTGAGTCCAAAATGACCTATCATTTCTCAGCTCAGAAGTCATTCCTGAACTCCAAGGCAAGGACAGCACCTTCTCAGTGCTACTCTAACACAGTGTTATAACACACAATATATATAACACTATAGAACAAAGAGTATATGTATATATAAAACATAACACTCTTTTCTTTGTACTATAAGTGCCTTTTTGCTTTTTGCCTTGTTTACCAGCTATTAGCTACTTGAGCTTAGGGATTGGTTTTATTCATCCTGCATGCACAGGCCCCAGTGCATGCTTACACATAGGAAGCCTTCAGTAAATAATTGTTGAATGAATGATTGAATAAAAATATTTGGTAAGCAGATGCTTCTCTTCAGATAGCAGGGAGTTTATCACATCATTATAAATCCCATTTTTGAAGGAGCACTTTCAATAAAAACTAATGAAGGGATGAACTTAGTTCCTAAAGCCATTGAAACACATGAGCATAGGGCTGAACTTAAGCTAAGTCAGGATTCTGTCAGTCATGAGGAAAGAGCAAAATGGCTGCCAGTTAGACAATCAAGGGCATCTGCTACTTCAGATATATGCTCTCAAAAGCACCTTTGTCCTTTGTTATGAAGAGAATGTTTTAAAATACATTCTAAGTGAGCATTTTAAACAGTGTTTTAGACTGGTTCATGACAGCATCTAACTTATATGACTGTAAATATTTCCAGAACACAATAAACTCCACTTCCATGCCAAGATGCTTCATACAGTGTGTCACTTTAGATGGTAATTATATTGCATTAAGGAGACAGATTGTGCAGCCTCAAAAGTGGAAAGGATATACTGGTAAATCTGTCATCCACCCCCACAGTGCACACCCTCTAAAGAGGAGAGTTCTTTTATTTCTGGGATAACCTTCATTTAATATTCTTTTTAAAAATCTACCTATTTTAAATATTGAGGTACAGGATAATTCCTAGGGAATAAGTATTTTAATCACAGAGATCTTTCTTTTTCTTGTGGAGTGCTTTTAAATATATAATTTCCCCACTTATTTCTTTTCACCCTTTTGATAAAGGACAAGGCTTAACTACCCTGTCATATTCTTATTAGACAAGTCATGCAAGTTTTCTGAGTCTCAGTTTTCTCATCAGAAAAAATAAAACATACTTGTGTCTACCTTACTGATATCTCTTTCACTCTTAAAATGGAGAAAAAAATTCTTTGTATTTTGTTCTTTCCAAAACACTGAGCAAATTTTCAATACAGGCAGACCTCATTTATTGTGTTTTATTTGATTGTGCTTCATAGATACTGTAGAAGTTTTGTGGTATATGGAAATTTGGTGGGTGTTTATCTTTTTATCCCAACAACGTTACACTGAGGCTGAAACAGTCAGTACATATTTTAAAGATTTATTTATTTATTTTGAGAGAGAGAGAGAGAGCGCACACAAATTAGCAGGGGCAGGGAGAGATGGGGAGGGAGAGAGAATCACAAGCAGACTCCGTGCTGAGTGTGGAGCCTGATGCAGAGTTTAATCCCAAGACCTTGAGATCATGACCTGAGCCACAATCAAGAGTCAGACGCTTAACCTACTGAGCCACCCAGGCACCCCGGTACATATTTTAAAGGAATTGAGAAAAGAATGAAGAAAGGAGAATGGAAGAGACAGAAGGAAAAATGGAAGGGAGGGAGGGAGAAAAGAGGGAGCAGGAGGAAGAGAGGAAAAGAAGAGAGAAGGAAGGAGGGACAAATAAGGCAGGCTGAGAGAAGAAAAATGAAAGAAGGAGGGAGGGATGAGGCAAAAGAGGAAGGGAGAGAGAAGAGGGAAGGGATAGGAGGGACAGAGAAAGGAAGGAAGGAGAGATGAAAGGTCATGACTATTATGTGACTGATTGACTAATTTTGACTCGAAGTTGTACCTAAAAAACTGATCATTGCTGTGGCTCTCTCCCTTCTGGATAACATACATAAATAACAAAAAAGTGACTAATTTTACCTGAATTTTAGACACAGTGACCTTATTTTGGGATGATGGAAGTAGTAATATGTCTTATTATATTAGTAATAATATTACCACCTTTGAGGATAAATCCAGAAGAGGAAGACATTCCCAAAGCTGTAGCTAAGTTGAAATCCTAAAGAAAAAGACTGATTGCCCTTTTTCCTATTTTCCAGAGTATTTATTCAGGAAACAGCAGGGTACTTTTCAAATCTTCTCAGATTCTGATACTTGAGTTAGAAATAATTCCTTCATTTATTTTGCCCTTGAGCATAAACTTAAATCATTAGTGTGAACATATAAACAAACAGAATCAGCTCAGGATAATGTAAGGTATTTGGATCTTGCTCCAATAAGGAAAAATCACTTGATTCTGTGTGTGTGTGTGTGTGTGTGTGTTAGCATTCTGGCAGTCCAAAGCCAACAAGTTTTTATTTATTTTATTTTTTATTGTTATGTTAATCGCCATACATTACATCATTAGTTTTTGATGTAGTGTTCCATGATTCATTGTTTGCTTATAACACCCAGTGCTCCACACAGAACGTGCCCTCTTTAATACCCATCGCCAGGCTAACCCATCCCCCCACTCCCTCCCCTCTAGAAACCTCAGCCAACAAGTTTTTAAAAGAGGTAATATTATTTCTCATGCAAACAAGTGATTCTAAAGTTGCATCAAGAAAGGAGTGACTTGGTGCCATAGATGCATTTAATGATAGAATTAATAATCATTGCTACCATTAATTAAGTGCCTGTTCTGAGCAAGTCACTGCATAGACGCCATCTCATTTCATTCCGATGGCAACACTGTGAAGTTAGCATTTGCATCACGGTTTTGAAGTTGATGAATTATAGCCTTGGAGAGAAGAGTTAACTTTTCCAAAAACTGTAGCTAGTTCCTCTTTATATTATGTTCACCTCCCCAAGTCAGAGAGGGCCTAAAGACCAGTGAGATCAAAAAGAAAAAAACAAAACATCTCAAGGCCTTCTTTCATCTCAGGAGACAAAACCAAAAAGAGCTAAGGGTAAACACCCATGCACAAATTCATTCTGAATGAGATGCCTGGCATTGTTGTAATAACATCTTTGCTAATGGATTTTAGTTAATCTTCTGACATTGGCGCTCTTACATGGAAGATACTGCTTTCCTTATTTGACTGATAAGAAGAGGAAAGTTTGGGATGTTGATTGCTCAGTTCCCTGGCAAGTGAAGGAATATGTATTTGAATTCAAAATACATATGACTGGGCCCTTTTTCCAAGTCACACTGATCTACCTACTCTGTTTCACAAACACTTGTAGAGCACCTGCTGAGTAAAAGCACTTTGCAAATTCAGGGCACTTTATGTGATGCAAAGATAAACAAGACATAGCCTTGAACTCAGCAAATTCTAATCACAAAATATCTGAGCTGGACCACTCTGGAAAACAGTATGGAAGTTCCTCAAAAATTTGAAAATAGAGCTACTCTATGACCCAGCAGTTGCACTACTGGGTATTTACCCCAAAGATACAAATGTAGTGATCCAAAGGGGCATGTGCACCCCAGTGTTTATAGCAGCAATGTCCACAATATCCAAACTATGGAAAGAGCCTAGATGTCCATCAACAGATAAATGGATAAAGAAGATGTAGTATATACATACAATGCAATATTATGCAGCCATCAAAAAAATGAAATCTTGCCATTTGCAATGACATGGATGGAACTAGAGGGTATTACACTAAGTGAAATAAGTCAATCAGAGAAAGACAATTATCATACAATCTCACTGATATGTCAAATTTGAGAAACAAGACAGAGGATCATAGGGGAAGGGAGGGAAAAATGAAACAAGATGAAACCAGAGAGGGAGACAAACCATAAAAGACTCTTAATCTCAGGAAACAAACTGAGGGTTGCTGGAGTGGAGTGGGGGGAGGGATGGGGTGGCTGGGTGGTGGACATTGGGGAGGGTATGTGCTATGGAGAGCTCTGTGAATTGTGTAAGACTGATGAATCACAGACCTGTACTCCTGAAACAAGTAATACATTATATGTTAATTTAAAAAAATATCTGAGCTGGAGTACCATTTATGAGGAAATGTGATGTGGCTTGCAAAATACTGAGATCATTAATTGGAACATTACTGGTGTCATTTTTCCTGTTGGGCAAATCTCTGCTAGAAGCTGGACCTTAATAGTACAGTGGTGGGAGAGGACCTAATCTCAGGTACATCATCTGTGATCTTATTCACCTTTTACTTGAGGAAACTAAGGCTTATAAAAATCAAGGGAATTGCTTTGGGTCAAACAGATAGTAAGTGGCAGAGTCAGGGGTCAAACCAATGTCTATCTTACTCCAGAGAACTGATTTTTCCATTGTACCACACTTGCCTCCTTATGTATACAAATGCATATCGATGTGTGTACGTGTGTGCATATATCTATGTACATCTGTACATAGGCATATGTGTGTGCATGTGTATGGCAAATGAACATTTCCTGCTGATCCTGAAGCCTGATTTTTAAAAAAATTCCAACTTTATTGGGATATGATTGGCAAATAAAATTTTAAGATACTGAAAGTGTTAAAGGTAATGATTTGATGTGCTTATACATTGTGAAAGGATTTCCCCATCAAGTTAACACATCCACCACTTCACATATTTACTTTTTTTGGGGGGGGAAGGGTGAGAACACTTAAGTTCTATTTTCTCAGCAAGTTTCAATTACAGAATTAAGAGTTATCAACTCTAGTCAGGTTTTATATTTGTCTTTCTTATCTCCAGGTACTCTCTGCCCAGGATCTTATTTTTAACCTGTTGCTATAGGTGTGTAGGTGAGAGGGGGCAAATATTTCATAAGGACATATAGGATCAGTATTGGGGGCTAGAGAAGAGCTCAGGCATTTGGAAGGAAGATGCTGGGTTTTGTTCGCTCCCAAGTGTGTGCACAATGGGTGAATGATAGGAATGGACCAAGGGGAGTTGAGTGTGGAGTTGGGTGTGCTAGGAAGGTAGAGATAGAGATGTGCATCCTCACTGAAGACAGCCAACAGGGGCTGCTGTTGGTGACAGTTCATCTCTACCACTAGGATTATTGGAAAAACAGAAGAAAGGGATGTAGCCCTTCTCTTGAAAATTCACCAAACTTGGCTTCACCATATCCAAGATCCCAGTACACTAAAAAGGTAAAATTGTGTTCAGCGTGGTACTTCTTCATTGGGGTAGGTTAAAAATATTTACTTTTCAAATGCTTAATTTTCAAATGCCAGCTCATCCCCCAAGCTTCTCTAATTACCTTTCCTTCACTGATAACACCAAGAATTAATTTTTCTAAAAATACTTATTGAGCAGCTACCATGCACAAGACATTGTGTTAGCCATATTTGTTTATTCTTTAATCTGTATTTCCCTTTTATAATGCTCATCACTGATCATGTTGCACTATAATTATTTTTCTAAATATCGATGTTGTAGAATATTACTCAGCCATCAGAAAGGATGAGTACCCAACTTTTGCATCAACATGGATGGAACTGGAGGAGATTATGCTAAGTGAAATAAGTCAAGCAGAGGAAGTCGATTATCATATGGTTTCACTTATTTGTGGAATATAAGGAATAGCATGGAAGACATTAGGAGAAGGAAGGGAAAAATGAAGGGGGGGAATCAGAGGGGGAGATGAACCATGAGAGACTATGGACTCCAGGAAACAAACTGAGGGTTTTAGAGGGGAGAGGGCAGGGGGATCAGTTAGCCCAGTGATAGGTATTAAGGAGGGCATGTACAGCATGGAGCACTGGGTGTTATACACAAACAATGAATCATGGAACACTACACTACATCAAAGACTAATGATGTATTGTATGAGTAACATAACATTATAAATAAATAAATAAATAAATAAATAAATAAATAAATAAATAGAATATCCATGTTGTGAACTAACAAAGACAGACTCTTATTTGCTCAGTAGGTGTAGCTTTTAGCATAGTCTGGACATAGATTGCGTGTATGGTAAATGTTTGTTTGATGAAGGCATTCAGAGAAAAGACCAATGATTTCAAGTAGAGATACTCCTGGCTTAGGTAATCCTAGGTCCTGGGCTAAGTGTCCCAAAGGATAGTCTTACACATCCTGGAGGGAACCATGTGTCAGCATTACAGGGAGCAGACCACCGTGCTAACAGAGCTACATAGTTCATTCTTCCTATTAAGTTATCCAGTTGCAGGATGGGCTGTCTCTGGAAATCATTCACTTCATTTAAGCAAATAATGTCTTTATCTGTCTGGAGTGACCTGGAAAGATTTTCCACATTTATTTGACATTGATTTATCTCATTTAACAACAATATCTGCCATCCTATGATCAAGAAGACTTTATGAAGGGAATAGCAATTGTGTTAGGCCTTATGTGAAACAGGAGAGGAGAGTTCATGTCAATATACCCCCACACCACTACCTAGCCAGACTCTACTCATGTAAGCTTAATGCAGCACTGAGAGGGGACCACTCTGTTGGCCTACAGCCTACACCTGACTCTGAGTACAGAGTTCATCATCCATGGATACGACCAGAGAAGTCCAAACAATGAAAGAATCTCCAATAGCTTTTTTGCTGTCATGATTGCCAATCTCATGTTTTCATTCTCAGGTCCTTCTCAACCTAATTTCTCTCACACCTGTGTTTCAAAAGCCCCAAACCTATAGAAGTAATCGGCCTATGCTCTGAAATTTCAGAAAAGTTATCTCACTCACTAAAATTAAAAAAAAATCACAAAATGTTATTAAATTATTGTCAGTTAAAATGTAGTAGAAAAGCATTGACCCTGAAGCTAAGATATCACTTTACAACCAACTCAGCCATCAAAAAGCTGTGTGACTTTAGGAGAATCAGCTCAACTTTCTAAGTCTCATCTGTAAAATGAGAAAACTGACCTAAACAATCTCTCAAGATTTTTCCAGCTTTACTTTAAATAAATCACGTAGTATTATTTCTTTAGCATTCTCAGTCCCAAATAATAGCCATTTTACCCATTGAAGCAATCTAAAGAAGGCTGAGTACCCAAGAGAGTTGATAAATTATTGCAGATTAGTCTAAATGAGGATTAGGAGAAGCAAATTGAGCTGGCAGGTGACAGCCTGGGGCTGGTGCTGCTGAGGAGTTGGGCTTTATTACACAGTGATGAGCAAATAGTGAGCTTTCCTCACAGGACCTCACTGGCCAAGATGTAAAGGAGCACTCATCCATCAATGCTGGACTGATCGCAGCACTGAGCTACAGCTCTGTCTTCCACTCAGGTTTCCTTTGCACAAGCTCATCTGTTTCCCTTGGGAACCTTGTCTGGCCTAGTTTGATCCATTCTAGAACAGTAGCTCTGATAGCAGCCACAGAGGAGGTAGATCCAAGAGTGCAGAGAGCTTGCTCTAATGAAACAGATAGGAACATGATGGCATGTGAACTTGCATCTGAATGACAAAGTGCAAACAGATTTTGGCTGTACCAGCACAGCTGTTAATTCTGCGTATTTTCTATATAGTCCAAGGGGCTTATAAAGAACAACTACAGGTAGTTATTGCTCAGGTAGATACTTCTCACTTGGATATTAATGTATAACATACCTATGACTATATAGTATTGTTGTAAGATTCTCAACTGTCCATCCCTAGACTGTGAGCTACTTGTAGGTGGGGTTTATGTGGAATACACTGCTATCTTCCAGCATCTAGCAGAGAGCACTGAAAGAGCTGGTCTCCAATATAGGCTTGAGGAAGAAAAGAATTGTTGAGAATCATTTTTATCTGAAGGCTGTTGGATTATAAATAATAGTCTCTCTTTTCAGAAGTACCATAATACTGTACTCTGGTTTTTATCTTGAAGTGGGTTGCCTGTGGTGTGGCCCAGCTTCTTGCACTTCAGTTCTCTAAATGGAATCTCCAACTTTGCCTAAATAGCAAATCCATTTTTTCATATGGCCCACCTGGTACAAGGCAGCATCCAATCTGAGAAGCCTTCCTGGTTTCCTTGAGGTAGTTGGCCTCCCCCTTCCTTAGTTTCCAGTAGCTCCTGGTTCATAAATCTATGAACAATTCATCTGTCCTTAAATCTCTTCCTACTATGTCTTTGCTATGTTGTGCATCCTTGTATGGTTACTTAAATTTCCTGTGTCTTTTTTCCTTGTATCTTCTTGTTTTTAAAATATTTTATTTATTTATCATATATAGAGAGAGTGAATTGTCGGGGGGAGACAAGCAGATGGAGAGGGACAAGCAGACTCCTGGCTGAGCAGGGAAACATATGAGGGGCTCCATATCAGGACCCTGAGATCATGACCCTGAGACGAAATCAAGAGTCTGGAGCTTAACTTACTGAGCCACCCAGGTGCCCCCTGTGCCTGTTTTCTGATCTGCAATATAGGGATAATAGGAACTATGATAGTTTTGTAGTGGGAGTTTAAAATAATTAATAAATGTGATTCACACAAAACAGTACTTGCCAAGTAATGTGTTCAGTAAGTTTTAACTATTATTTGTAACATTGTTCTCCACCTCTTTTTTATGTTGTACTTTTGGTAAAGCTATTTTGATAAAATTAGTTTATTCAAAAAATCAATTCCAGAGGAGGAACAAGATGACGGAGGAGTAGGAGACCTAAATTTCATCTAGTCCCAGGAATTTGGCTAGATAGGAATCAAACCATTCTGAACACCTACGAACTCAACAGGAGATCAAAGAAGAGAATAGCAGCAACTCTCTGAGCAGAAAAGCGACCACTATCTGGAAGGTAGGACATGCAGAGAAGTGAATCCGATGTGATACTTGGGAAAATAGACTGCATGGGGAAGGAGCCTCCATCACCACTACTGGTAAGTAATAGAGCAGTGGAGTACAAAATTGGAACTTTTAGAAGTCTGCTCCACTGAGGGACGTCGCTCCAGTGGCTATGCAGGGGGTGGGGAGCCCTCGCTGGGACAGTGTGGTCTCAGGACCCTCAGGGTCACGGAAAGACTGGGGGTGCCTGAGTGCAGCAGAGCTCCCAGGTATCAGAGTGGGGAAGCTCGCTGCAGAGACAGAGCCTAGGAGTGGGCTCTCAGCTCGGGGTTGCCATAAACTGTGATCTGAGGCACAGTCAGGCCACTCTTTTTCCAGCAGGGACCCAACAAGCGGCAGATCCAGGGAGACTCCCCTTCCTCCCCTGGGAGGAGCGGCATGGGAGCGCACCACAAGAATCTGCTGGGTTTAGAAACTCCACACAAGGTCATGTGCCAGAGATAGAAATGTTCAGTCACAGGCCAGGTGAGCACGGCATGTGGCTAGAGACCCAGGAGACAGGAGTGATTGACTGCTTTTCTCTGGGGACTCACTGAGGAGTGGGACCCTGAGTTCTCGGCTCCTCCAGGCCAGAGGCTGAGAGGCTGCAATTTTCACTCTCGTCTTCCAAAGCTGTATGGAAATCTTGCAGGGGATAAAAGCTACTGAGAGTAAAACTGAGCAGATTACTTAGCCCGGCCCCTGGCAAGGGCATTGCAATTCCACCTCAGGCAAAGACACTTGAGAATCACTGCAAAAGGCCCCTCCCCCAGAAGATCAGCAAGAACATCCAGCCAAGACCAAGTTTACTGATCAATGAGAAATGGCAAAACTCCAGCACTAGGGGAATACAGCACATAGAATTCATGGCTTTTTTCCCCATGATTCTTTAGTCTTTCAAAGTTAATTTTAAAATTTTTCTTTATTTTTTTTCTATTTTTTTGAATTTTTCTTTTTCCCCTTTTCAACGAACATCTTATCAATATCTTTTTTAAAAAAATCTTTTTAATTTTCATTTTTAGAGTCATATTCTATCCCTTCATGGTAGTTAACCTTATTTTTGGTATATATATATAAGTTTTTCTCTCTTTAAAATTTTGAGATACAGTTTCTTAGATCAAAATATACCTTAAATCTCTAGTGTATGGCTTTTGTTCTAGTCTTCTGCTTGATCACATTTTCTCCCTTTTTTTAAAAATTTTTCTTCTTTCTTTTTTCAACCAACATTTTATGTTATCAATTCTTTTTTTTTTAAAGATTTTATTTATTTATTTGACAGAGAGAGAGGGAGACACAGCGAGAGAGGAAACTCAAGCAGAGTGAGTGGAAGAGGGAGAAGTAGGCTTCCTGCTGAGCAGGGAGCCCAATGCGGGGCTCGATCCCAGGACCTCAGGATCATGACCTGAGCCGAAGGCAGATGCTTTATGACTGAGCCACCCAGGCGCCCTTATCAATTCCTTTTATAGAATCTTTTATAATTTTCATCTTTACAGTCATATTCCATTCCTTCATCATATTGACCCTTATTTTTATACATATGTAAGTTTTTCTTTCTTTAAAATTTTGGAGGCAATTTCTTCCAACAGACCAAAATACCCCCAAAATCTAGTATGTGGCTCTGGTCTATTCACCAGCCTGATCATATACTTTTTTTTCACTTTCCCTTTCTTTTCCCCCTGGATTTGGACCTCCTCTGATTTGTTTAGTGCATATTTTTCTGGGATCGTTGTTACCCTTTTAGCATTTTGTTCTCTCATTCATCTATTCTCCTCTGGACAAAAGGACAATATGGAAAAATTCACTTCAAAAAAAAAAAAAAACCAAGAGGTAGTACTGATTGCCAGGGACATAATCAATACAGACATTAGTAAGATGTCAGAACCAGAGTTCAGAATGACAGTTATAAAGATACTAGCTGGGCTGAAAAAAGCATAGATGATACTAGAGAATCCTTTCTGGAGAAAGAAAAGAACTAAAATCTAACCAAGTCGAAATCAAAAATCTATTAATGAGGTGCAATCAAAAATGGAAGCTCTAACTGCTAGGATAAATGAGGCAGAAGAGAGAATTAGTGATATAGGAGACCAAATGATGGAGAATAAAGAAGCTGAGAAAAAGAGATAAACAACTACTGGATCACGAGGGCAGAATTCAAGAGAAAAGTGACACCATAAGATGAAACAATATTAGAATAATTGGGATTCCAAATGAAGGAGAAGAATTAGCGAGAGGGGCAGAAGGTATATTGGGGCAAACTATAGTAGAGAACATCCCTAATTTGGCGAAGGAAACAGGCATCAAAATCCAGGAAGCACAGAGAACAACCCTCAAAATCAGTAAAAATAGGTCAACACCCCATCATCTAATAGTAAAACTCACAAGTCTCAGAGACAAAGAGAAAATCCTGAAAGCAGCTTGGGACAAGAAGTCTGTAACCTACAATGGTAGAAATATTAGATTGGCAGCAGACCTAACCAAAGAGACCTGGCAGGCCAGAAAGGACTGGCATGATACCTTCAGAGCACTAAATGAGAAAAATATGCAGCCAAGAATACTATATCCAGCTAGGCTGTCATTGAAAATAGAAGGAGAGATCAAAAGCTTCCAGGACAAACAAAAGTAAAAGATTTTGCAAACACAAAACCAGCCCTACAAGAAATATTAAAAGGTGTCCTCTAAAAAAAGAGAGAACCTACAAGTAACATAGACCAGAAAGGAATAGAGACAATATACAGTAACAGTCACCTTACAGGCAATACAATGGCACTAAATTCATATCTTTCAATAGTTACCCTGAATGTAAATGGGTTAAATGTGCCAATCCACTCAAAAGGGGGATATTGGAGATCTCTGTAGCTTCCCCTCAGTTTTGCTGTGAATTTAAACTGCTCTAAAAAATTGTCTTTAAAAAAATTAAATCAGTTCCTCTGAAGACTAGTTTATATGTAATGAAAATCCTTTTGGAAGGTCACTTTACCTGATACATGTTCTTAAAATAAGTTGCAAATTTTAAAGTCTTTCTGAATTCAGTCTTCCCAGATATACACTGTTCTTATAATCTAATGAAATAAGTTCAGCCTTATTGTGCATGACTTATGCAG
The DNA here is from genome assembly GCF_003265705.2 of Callorhinus ursinus. Lineage (NCBI taxonomy): Eukaryota > Metazoa > Chordata > Mammalia > Carnivora > Otariidae > Callorhinus > Callorhinus ursinus. The sequence continues at coordinate 1,922,701 of NW_027397155.1, read as the reverse complement.
CTATGAAAGAGATCTGAACATGTGTTTGAATGTAATTAAATCTAAATTAAAACAATTTAAAGATTTAAAGTAAATGCCATCAAGACAAACTGCTTAATACGAAACCAGCCCTCCAAGAAATATTGAAAGGGGTCCTCTAAGCAAAGAGAGAGCCTAAAAGCAGCAAAGATCAGAAAGGAACACAGACAACATACAGTAACAGTCACCTTACAGGCAATACAATGGCACTAAATTCATACCTTTCAATAGTTACCCTGAATGTAAATGGGCTCAATGCCCCAATCAAAAGACACAGGCTATCAGATTGGATTAAAAAACAAGACCCATCCATATGCTGTTTGCAGGAGACTCATTTTAGACCCAAAGACACCCCCAGATTGAAAGTGAGGGGGTGGAAAACAATTTACCATCCTAATGGACACCAAAAGAAAGCTGGGGTGGCAATCCTTATATCAGACAAACTAGATTTTAAAACAAAGACTGTAACAAGAGATGAGGAAGGACACTATATCCTACTTAAAGGGTCTATCCAACAAGAAGATCTAACAATTGTAAATATCTATGCCCCTAACATGGGAGCAGCCAATTATATAAGGCAATTAATAACAAAAGCACAGAAACACATTGACAACAATACAATAATAGTGGGGGACTTTAACACCCCCCTGACTGAAATGGACAGATCATCTAAGCAAAAGATCAACAACGAAATAAAGACTTTAAATGACACACTGGACCAAATGGACTTTACAGACATATTCAGAACATTCCATCCCAAAGCAACGGAATACACATTCTTCTCTAGTGCCCATGGAACATTCTCCAGAATTGATCACATCCTAGGTCACAAATCAGGTCTCAACCGGTACCAAAAGATTGGGATCATTCCCTGCATATATTCAGACCACAATGCCTTGAAACTAGAACTCAATCACAAGAGGAAAGTCGGAAAGAACTCAAATACATAGAGGCTAAAGAGCAACCTACTAAAGAATGAATGGGTCAACCAGGAAATTAAAGAAGAATTAAAAAAATTCATGGAAACCAATGAAAATGAAAACACAACTTTCCAAAATCTTTGGGATACAGCAAAGGCAGTCCTGAGAGGAAAGTATATAGCAATACAAGCCTTTCTCAAGAAACAAGAAAGGTCTCAAATACACAACCTAACCCTACACCTAAAGGAGCTGGAGAAAGAACAGCAAATAAAGCCTAAACCCAGCAGGAGAAAAGAAATCATAAAGATCAGAGCAGAAATCAATGAACTAGAAACCAAAAGAACAGTAGAACAGATCAACGAAACTAGGAGCTGGTTCTTGGAAAGAATTAACAAAATTGATAACCCCTGGCCAGACTTATCCAAAAGAAAAGAGAAATGACCCAAATCAACACAATCATGAATGAAAGAGGAGAGATCACAACCAACACCAAAGAAATACAAACAATTCTAAGAACATATTATGAGCAACTCTGTGCCAGCAAATTAGATAACCTGGAAGAAATGGGTGCGTTCCTAGAGATGTATCAACTACCAAAACTGAACCAGGAAGAAATAGAAAACCTGAACAGACCTATAACCACTAAGGAAATTGAA
>NW_027397155.1:1898042-1916107 GCF_003265705.2 Callorhinus ursinus | reverse complement strand
GAAAAACAAACTGAGGTTTCTAGAGGGGAGGAGGGTAGGGGGATGGGTTAGCCTGGTGATGGGTATTAAAGAAGGCACATTCTGCAAGGAGCACTGGGTGTTATGAACAAACAATGAATCATGGAACACTACACCAAAACAAATTATGTAATATATGGTGATTAACATAACAATAAAAAATTTAAAAAAAGACAAACGGCTTAATTTTTTTTAATGAACAAAGGTAAAAGAAGTAAAACACACAAGGATACAAAACAATGCTCCCATTCATTGAAATATTATGAATGTGATAGTTATTAGAAATTTAACATTGGAATGGATGTGTTTTTGATGAATTGACCTTAAAAATGTCTCAACTTTTCAAAGAATAAGACCACAAGTATTTGCAAAAACACTCAACTTCTTTTTTTTTTAAGATTTTTTTTTTTTTTGACAGAGAAAGACACAGCGAGAGAGGGAACACAAGCAGGGGGAGTGGGAGAGGGAGTAACAGGCTTCTTGCTGAGCCAGGACCCCAATGAGGGGCTCGATCCCAGGACCCTGAGATCATGACCCGAGCCAAAGGCAGACACTTAATGACTGAGCTACCCAGGCACTCCTCAATTTCTTAATATGAAAATGACTACAAAGAAAAGTAACAAAAAAAACGTCACTCATTTCTCTACTATTTTTTGAACTCTATAAGATAAAAAGTAAAAGCTCCTCATCCCTACCCACCCAACTCCTCCTGCACAGGTAACCACTGTTAACTTCCAGACTTTTTTTCCACAGTGGCAGTGGCATAACATTGTCTTAGTTATTTATTTAGTTAGTTAGGTGGTTAGTTAGTTATTTAGTTAGAGACATAATGCCATACACACCATTATTGTCACCTGTGTTCTCCTTTCAACAATACAGCACGTGCATATTTTCATATACATATGTATATCTCATTCTTATTAAAGGCCCTATACTTTTTCCTGCTAAAGATACAGCATAATTATTTAAGCCAGCCTGAAAGAGAGTTGAAGTTTAGGTGATTTTTATCTGTCCTTAAATTTCTTTCTGCTACTCTTTTGCTGTGTTGTGCAGCCTTGGGCAAGTCATTGAACTTTTTCAAATAATCATTCAAATGACCACTTCAAATAATCATTTTGAAAATTATTTTGGGTATAGTTGTAATTAATTTTCATTTTTATAACATCAAATGGGTAATAAACCCAACAAAATCTCTAAAGACAGGGATAATATTGTAAGCATCCATGACCCTCATGCTCCAAAGAGAATTTAATGCAAGTTACTAAGGAAGAAAAGGAAGGGAGGAGGGAAGGTGCAAGATGGTTTGGAGTTTCTCTTTCTGGTTAAGGCCCTTTCATTGTATCTTCTGTCCTTTTTGTCTGTATGAGCAGAGAGAGTGCCATATAAGATGAGAGAATGTAGATAGCTTCGGGCCAGCTGGTGTTATGCACTGGGGTGGGAGACATTTCTTCTTATCCCTAGGAGGCTTGTAGCAGGAGGTAGGATTGAGAAATCATTTGGTCTTCCATAGGCCATTGGCCAACAGGTATCATATGACTGCTTCCCTGTTGTAAATTCCCTGAGCTCCAGGCACACCAGCATTCAAATGTCAGAACAGAACAATTTTCAAAGCCAAACAGAAATTATATTTGGATTACCTATAGTATCAGTCCCTTCTGTTAACTTTGATGATTCAGAGGGAATGTATGTGTTAAATTAATAAGTATATTAAGAATATTTGACATCTGTAAACTTCTCCTTACCTAGTACACAAAATGTCTTCATAATTCTGTGTTTTAACTCTTGAGTGAGAACAAAAGTGAAACGTATATGTGTTCTCTGATTGAAGAAGCAGCACCTCCATTTGCTGTAAGCAAAAGGGGCAGAGAAATAAAGAGGAAAAGTTGGGGCATTTGAACAATGTGCAGAAGTGGAGGTGGGGAAGAGCATCAGCATCAGCCTTATTGTATAACCATCAAGAAGAAATGAACAAGGAACCCTGTGTCTACATGACCTGGTCTTTCAAGGGCTAAATTGCTCTCTCTCTCTTCATGTCTCAAGTTCAGATGCCTGTTTGGACCCAATATTTACCCTGAACCTTTCAACTATGACCATGAACAGGGAAAATTTGCTAAGAAACAGATTCAGGTTGGATGGCAATGACTGCAATCTCTTGGGACAGAGTTTAATACCATGAGAAGAAAGGGACAGATTTGGAAGGTGCCAGAAGGGCATCTTGGAGAGAGGTTTGTGCAGGGAATTTCTTCCGTCTGGGCAGGTTGGTCCAGACGGCTTAGCTGCTCTACCAGCATGGCCAAACCATCTCTACAGGCTCCTCCTACAATCTGCCCTAAGCTTCCTTAAGTTCCTCTAATGGGCTTTTGCCCAGAAAAATAAGATACATCTTATTTGGATCCTGGTATCATCATCCTGCAGGGTAAACAACAAACCGATTTTTCCAGAGCCTGCTTTCCCATGTGTTAGGTAAACGTTTAGATCCCATCTTTAGACATTATCCCCTCCCCTTCCTTCTGTGTAGGTAGAGCTATAGCTAGTTGTCCAGCATGTGGGCAAAAATGGCCTGATTCATCCAGTTGCATGTTTAGGACAGCTGAGCCTCAGGCTTCAAACTGTATTGGTTGCTGGGATCTTCTATATTGGACTCCTTTAACTCCAGAATCAGCAGCAAGGGGAGCTAGGGACAGTCACCTTATTGCATTTTTGTTTTTTTAATTTGGACTCAAGATATCTTGGTTGCAATTATGAGAACATGGACTCCTTAGTCTGTGCTAAATCATATTTCCTCAAGAGCCCCATCAATGCCCTTAAAAAGGCAACAGCATAGCTTGCTATACACCACTCAAAATAGGACATACAGAGGTTCATCTGGTAACAATGATGAATCCTCCATGACTACAACAAGAAAGAAGCTGCCTCAAAATCCAGATTAGCCATGTGATTGCTGGGCATTTTGAAAACAGAGAAGCAGAAACAGATATGTAATAAAAATATTAGTATTCAGATACTTCAGTATGATTTTGTAATAGAAATAAAATATAGCAGTATTTATTGTTGTTCTAAATCCATTCTTCCTTTTTGTGGCACTGGTACCCTCATTTTCCTTTGGGAGAACTACTCCTTGCCCATTCCCATCTCATTTTTCAGGTAATGCTGGTTTCATGCAAGGGTACATGATTAGGACATGTTCAGACTAGCCTAGTCATCTCATTCCATCCTGCTTGCCACAGTATGGTTTTAAAAAAGGCACATGTCCCAAGGCAGGTACCCCAGAATCAAGAAGACACAACCTGAGGACTTCTATTTGAGATCTTAGAAAGGCAGATTCTCTCAATTGCTGGATAGGGATGAGATAATATAAATGTGAAGTTTCCTTGGTGTATCTGTGCAGAACTGAAAACCAAACCAGCAGAGTGTAGGAAGAGTCAAGAGATGAGTACAGGTCATATTTTTTTGAGTCCTGAGTTAAGCTGTCCTTAAAGAAAAATTAGCTTTGGATTTTATAGTTTACATAAAACAACAAATTTCCCTTTAACATAAGCTAATACATCAATGGCAGTAAAGGAAGTCCTATCAAGATGGACAATTTTCATTTCACGAAATATTAACTGAAACACCTTCCCTACACAAACTTCTCTACTTCTCATTTAAATCCATTCTTTTTTTTAATTAAAAAAATTTTTGTTTGGTTAGCTACTGTATAGTACACCACTAGTTTTTTGTTTCCTTTGTTTTTTGATGTAGTGTTCAGTGATTCATTAGTTCTGTATGCCCTCCTTAATTCCCATCACTCTGTTACCCCCATCAACACCTTCATGATTTAATCTGTGACTCTTCTAGGACCACCCAATGAAGCACTTGAATATATCCCATGTTTGTATAGAGGTCTTTTAAATTAAACTGAAGTCTGGATGTGTATCTCAATTGTAGCTAGCATGTCTATGTGCTTGGGAAAGAAAACAGCAGTAACTGAGGGGAAAATCCACAAAATGGTAAGTGCCTATTTATTATCTACATACGTACATTTTAAGAAAAACTTGAAGGCGAGATGGAGGAAAAAGATGGTGGAGGAGTAGGAGACCTAAATTTCATCTGGTCCCAGGAATTCAGCTAGATAGGGATCAAACCATTCTGAACACCTACGAACTCAACAGGAGATTGAAGAAAAGAGGAGTAGCAACTCTCTGAAGAGAAAAGCGACCACTTTCTGGAAGGTAGGATGTGCGGAGAAGTGAATCCAAGGCGAAATTTGGGAAAATAGACAGTGGGGGAGGGGGCCTCTGTCAGCCACTGCTGGCAAGTGATAGAGCAGTGGAGCACAAAATTGGAACTTTTAGAAGTCAACTCCGCTGAGGGACGTCACTCCAGTGGCTAAGTGGGGCGTGGAACCCTCTCAGGACAGTGTGGTCTCAGGAACCTCAGGGTCACGGAAAGACCAGGGGTGCCTGAGTGTGGCAGAGCTCCAAGGTATCAGAGTGGGGAAGCCAGGTGAAGAGACAGAACTAAGGAGTGGGCTCTCAGCTCGGGGTTGCCATAAACCGTGATCCACAGCACAGTCAGGCCACTGCTCTTCCAGCAGGGACCCAACAAGTGGCAGATCCAGGGAGGCTCCCTTCCTCCCCTGGCAGGAGCAGCATGGGAGTGCACCCTAGGGATCTGCTGGGTTTGGAGACTCCACACGGGGTCATGTGCCAGAGATAAAAATGCTTGGTCACAGGCCGGGTGAGCACAGAGTGTGGCTGGAGACTGGGGAGATGGGAGTGATTGACTACTTTTCTCTAGGGGTGCACTGAGGAGTGGGGCCCCAGGTTCTCCGCTCCTCTGGGGTGGAGACTGAGAGGCTGCCATTTTCACTCTCGTCCTCTGAAGCTGTATGGAAAGCTTGCAGGGAACAAAAGCTCCGGAGACCAAACCCCAGCAGATAACTTAGCCCAGAGTGGGCAAGGGTGGGACAATTTCGCCTCCGGCAAAGACATTTGGGAACCATGGCAACAGGCCCTTCCCCCAGAAGATCTGCAAGAACAGCCAGCCAAGACCAAGTTTACCGATCAATGAGAATGGCAGAACGCCAGCACTAGGGGAATACGGCACATAGAATTCATGGCTATTTTCCCCTGATTCTTTAGTCTTTCAAAGTTAATTTTTTAATTTTCTTTTTGAATTTTTCTTTTTCCCTTTTCAACCAACATCTTTTTTTTAAAGATTATTTATTTATTTATTTGAGAGCGAGAATGAGATAGAGAGAGCACGAGAAGGGGGAGGGTCCGAGGGAGAAGCAGACTCCCTGCTGAGCAGGGAGCCCGATGCGGGACTCGATCCCGGGACTCCAGGATCATGACCTGAGCCGAAGGCAGTTGCTTAACCAACTGAGCCACCCAGGCGCCCTCAACCAACATCTTATCAATCCCTTTTTTAAAAATCTTTTTAATTTTTCATTTTTAGAGTCATAGTCTATCCCTTCATAGTAGTTAACCTTATTCTTGGCTTATATATATATGTAAGTTGTTCTCGCTTTAAAATTTTGGGATACAGTTTCTGCTAACAGACCAAAATATACCCTAAATCTCTAGTGTATGGCTTTGTTCTCGTCTCCTGCCTGATCACATTCTCTCCCCCAATTTTTTTAAATTCCTCTTCTTTCTTTTTTCAACCAACTTCTTATCTGATCAATTCCTCTTAGAAAATCTTTTATAATTTTCATCTTTACAGTCATATTCCATTCCTTCATCCTATTTACCCTTATCCTTGTACATATATAAGTTTTTCTTTCTTTAAAATTTTGAGAGGCACTTTCTTCTAACCGACCAAAGTACACCCAAAATCTACTGTGTGGCACTGATCTATGCACCAGCCTGATCGTATTTTATCATATTCTGTTTTTTTTATCTTTTTCTTTTTGTTCTTTTTTCTTTCTTTCCCTTTCTTTTCCCTGGTTTCAAGTCTCTTCTGATTTGTTTAGTGTATATTTTTCTGGGGTCATTGTTACCCTGTTAGCATTTTGTTCTCCCATTCATCTATTCTCCTCTGGACAAAATGACAAGATGGAAAAAATCACCTCAAAAAAGAAAAGAACAAGAGGCAGTACCAACTGCCAGGGACCTAATCAATATGGACATTAGTAAGATGTTGGAACTAGAGTTCAGAATGACGATTTTTTTTAAAGATTTTATTTATTTATTTGAGAGAGAGAGAATGAGAGATAGCACGAGAGGGAAGAGGGTCAGAGGGAGAAGCAGACTCCCTGCTGAGCAGGGAGCCCGATGTGGGACTCGATCCCGGGACCCGAGCTGAAGGCAGTCGCTTAACCAACTGAGACACCCAGGTGCCCCAGAATGACGATTTTAAAGATAGTAGCTGGGCTTGAAAAAAGCATGGAAGATATTAGAAAAACCCTTTCTGGAGAAATAAAAGAACTAAAATCTAACCAAGTCGAAATCAAAAAGGCTATTAATGAGGTGCAATAAAAAATGGAGGCTCTAACTGCTAGGATAAATGAAGCAGAAGAGAGAATTAGTGATTTACAAGACTGAATGATGGAAAATAAAGAAGCTGAGAAAAAGAGATAAACAGCTACTGCATCACGAGGGTAGAATTTGAGAGATAAGTGATACCATAAGATGAAACAATATTAGAATAATTGGGATCCCAGAATAAGAAGAAAGAGAGAGAGGGGCAGAAGGTATATTGGAGCAAATTATAGCAGAGAATGTCCCTAATTTGGGGAGGGAAACAGGCATCAAAATATAGGAGGGACAGAGAACCCCAATCAAAATCAATAAAAATAGGTCAACACCCCAACGTCTAATAGTAAAACTTATGAGACTCAGAGACAAAGAGAAAATCCTGAAAGCAGCTTGGGACAAGAGGTCTGTAACCTACAATGGTAGAAACATTAGATTGGCAACAGACTTATCCATAGAGACCTGGCAGGCCAGAAAGGACTGGCATGATATCTTCAGAGCACTAAACGAGAAAATTATGCAGCCAAGAATACTATATCCAGCTAGGCTATCATTGAAAGTAGAAGGAGAGATAAAAAGCCTCCAGGATAAACAAAAACTAAAGGAATTTGCAAACATGAAATAGCCCTACAAGAAATATTGAAAGGGGTCCTCTAAGCAAAGAGAGAGCCTAAAAGCAACATAGACCAGAAAGGAACACAGACAATATACAGTAACAGTCACCTTACAGGCAATACAATGGCACTAAATTCATATCTTTCAATAGTTACCCTGAATGTAAATGGGCTAAATGCCCCAATCAAAAGACACAGGCTATCAGATTGGATTAAAAAACAAGACCCATCAATATGTTGTCTGGAAGAGACTCATTTTAGACCCAAAGACACAACCAGATTGAAAGTGGGGAGATAGGAAATATTTACCATGCTTATGAACATCAAAAGGAAGCTGGGGGAGAAATTCTTATATCAGATAAATTAGATTTTAAACCAAAGACTATAATAAGAAATGAGGAAGGACACTATATCCTACTTAAAGTGTATATCCAACAAGATCTAACAATTGTAAATATGTATGCACCTAACAGGAGGAGCAGCCAATTATATAAGCCAATTAATAAAAAAAAAACAAAGAACACATCAACAATACAATAGTAGTGGGAGACGTTAACACCCCCCTCACTGAAATGGACAGATTATCTAAGCAAAAGATCAACAAGGAAATAAAGACTTCAAATGACACACTGGAACAAATGGACTTCACAGACATATTCAGAACATTCCATCCCAAAGCAAAAGAATACACATTCTTCTCTAGTGCCCATGGAACATTCTCCAGAAGAGATCACATCTAGGTCACAAATCAGGTCTCAACCAGTACCAAAAGATTGGGATTATTCCCTTCATATTTTTGGACCACAATGCTTTGAAACTAGAACTCAATCACAAGAGGAATGTCAGAAAGAACTCAAATACATGGAGGCTAAAGAGCATCCTACTAAAGAATGAATGGGTCAACCAGGATATTAGAGAATTAAAAAAAATACATGAAAACCAATGAAAATGAAAACACAACTGTTCAAAATCTTTGGGATGCAGCAAAGCAGCCCTAAGAGGAAAGTATATAGCAATACAAGCCTTTCTCAAGAAACAAGAAAGGTCTCAAATACACAACCTAACCCTATACCTAAAGGAGCTGGAGAAAAAACAGCAAATAAAGCTTAAACCCAACAGGAGAAGAGAAACAGTAAAGATCAGAGCAGAAATCAATGAACGAGAAACCAGAAGAACAGTAGAACAGATCAACGAAACTAGGAGCTGGTTCTTTGAAAGAATTAACAAGATTGATAAACCCCTGGCCAGATTTATCCAAAAGAAAAGAGAAATGACCCAAATCAACACAATCATGAATGAAAGAGGAGAGATCACAACCAACACCAAAGAAATACAATTATAAGAACATATTATGAGCAACTCTATGCCAGTAAATTAGATAATCTGGAAGAAATGGATGCATTCCTAGAGATGTATCAACTACCAAAACTGAACCAGGAAGAAATAGAAAACCTGAACAGACCTATAACCACTAAGGAAATTGAAGCAGTGATCAAAAATCTCCCAAGAAACAAAAGCCCAGGGCCAGATGGCTTCCCAGGGGAATTCTACTAAAATTTAAAGAAAAATTAATACCTATTCTTCTGAAACTGTTCAAAAAATAGAAATGGAAGGAAAACTTCCAAACTCGTTTTATGAGGCCACCATTACCTTGATTCCAAAGTCAAAGACCCCACCAAAAAGGAGAATTACAGGCAATATTCCTGTTGAACACGGATGCAAAAATTCACACCAAAATACAAGCCAATAGGATCCAACAGTACATTAAAAGGTTTATTCACCACAACCATTGGGATTTATCCCTGGGCTGCAAGGTTGGTTCAACATCTGCAAATCAATCAACATGATACAATACATTAACAAAAGATAGAACAAAAATCATATGATCCTCTCAATAGATGCAGAAAAAGCATTTGGCAAAGTACAGCACCCTTTCTTGATCAAAACTCTTGAGAGTGTAGGGATAGAGGGCACAAACCTCAATATCATAAAAGCCATCTATGAAAAACCTACAGCGAATATCATTCTCAATGGGGAAAAACTGAGAGCTTTCCCCCTAAGATCAGGAACGTGGCAGAGATGTCCACTATCATCACTGTTATTCAACAGAGTATTAGAAGTCCTAGCCATAGCAATCAGACAACAAAAAAAATAAAAGGCATTCAAATTGGCAAAGAAGAAGTCAAACTCTTACTGTTTGCAGATGATATGATACTTTATGTGGAAAACCCAAAGACTCCACCCCAAAACTGCTAGAACTCATCCAAGAATTCCGTAAAGTGGCAGGATATGAAATCAATGCACAGGAATCAGTGGTATTCCTATACACCAACAACAAGACAGAAGAAAGAGAAATTAAGGTCAATCTCATTTACAGTTGCACCCAAAACCATAAGATATCTAGGAATAAATCTAACCAAAGAGGCAAAGGATCTGTACTCAGAAAACTATAAAATACTCATGAAAGAAATTGAGGAAGACACAAAGAAATGGAAAAACGTTCCATGCTCATGGATTGGAAGAACAAATATTATGAAGATGTCAATGCTACCTAGAGCAATCTACACATTCAATGCAAACCCCATCAAAATACCATCAACTTTTTCTTTTGAAAGAAATGGAACAAATAATCCTAACATTTGTATGGAATGAGAAAAGACCCCGAATACCCAGAGGAATGTTAAAAAAGAAAAGCAAAGCTGGCGGCATCACAATTCCGGACTTCCAGCTCTATTACAAAGCTGTCATCATCAAGACAGTATGGTAATGGCACAAAAACCGACACATCGATCAATGGAACAAAATAGAGAGCCCAGAAGTGGACCCTCAACTCTATGGTCAACTCATCTTCGACAAAGCAGGAAAGAATGTCCAATGGAAAAAGACAGTCTCTTCAACAAATGGTGTTGGGAAAATTGGATAGCCACATGCAGAAGAATGAAACTGGACCATTTCCTTACACCACACACAAAAATAGACTCCAAATGGTTGAAAGATCTAAACGTGAGACAGGAGTCCATCAAAATCCTAAAAGAGAACACAGGCAGAGACCTCTTCGACCTCAGCCGCAGCAACTTCTTCCTACAAACATTGCTAAGGGCAAGGGAAGCAAGGGCAAAAATGAACTCTTGGGACTTAATCAAGATAAAAAGCTTTTGCACTGCAAAAGGAACAGTCCACAACACCAAAAGATAGCCAACAGAATGGGAGAAGATATTTGCAAATGACATATCAGATAAAGGGCTAGTATCCAAAATCTATAAAGAACTATCAGACTCAACACCCAAAGAACAAATGATCCAATCACGAAATGGGCAGAAGACATGAACAGACATTTTTCAAAGTAGACATCCAAATGGCCAAAAGGCACATGAAAAAGTGCTCAACATCGCTCAATGTCAGAGAAATCGAAATCAAAACCTCAATGAGATACCACCTCACACCAGTCAGAATGGCTAAAATTACATGTCAGGAAAAGACAGATGTTGGTAAGGATGTGGAGAAAGGGGAAGCCTCCTACACTGTTGGTGGGAATGCAAGTTGGTGTAACTACTCTGGAAAACAGTATGGAGGTTCCTCAAGAAGTTGAAAATAGAGCTACCATACTATCCAGCAATTGCACTACTGGGTATTTACCCCATAGACACAAATGTAGGGATCCGAAGGGGTACGTGCACCCCGGTGTTTATAGCAGCAATGTCCACAATAGCCAAACTGTGGAAAGAGCCAAGATGGCCATCGACAGATGAATGGATAAAGAAGAAGTGGTATATATACACAATGGAATATTATGTAGCCATCAAAAGGAATGTGATCTTGCCATTTGCAACGACGTGGATGGAACTGGAGGGTGTTATGCTGAGTGAAATAAGTCAATCAGAGAAAGACATGTGTCACATGACCTCAGTGATATGAGGAATTCTTAATCTCAGGAAACAAACTGAGTGTTGCTGGAGTGGTGGGGGTTGGGAGGGATGGGGTGGCTGGGTGATAGACATTGGGGAGGGTATGTGCTATGGTGAGCACTGAATTGTGCAACACTGTTGAGTCGCAGATCTGTACTTCTGCGACAAATAATGCAACATATGTTAAGAAAAAAGAAAAAGAAGAAAATAGCAGAGGAGAAGAATGAGGGAGAGTAAGTCAGAGGGGGAGACAAACCATGAGAGACGATGGACTCTGAAAAACAAACTGAGGGTTCTAGAGGGGAGGAGGGTGGGGGGATGGGTTAGCCTGGTGATGGGTATTCAAGGGGGCACGTTCTGCATGGAGCACTGGGTGTTATGCACAAACAATGAATCATGGAACACTACATCAAAAACTAATGATGTAATATATGGTGATTAACATAACAATAAAAAAAGAATAAAAAAAGAAAAAAAGAAGAAGACAGCAGGAGGGGAAGAATGAAAGGGGGGAAATCGGGGGGAAGATGAACCATGAGAGACGATGGATTCTTAAAAACAAACTGAGGGTTCTAGAAGGGAGGTGGGTGGGAGGATGGGTTAGCCTAGTGATGGGTATTAAAGAGGGCACGTTCTGCATGGACCACTGGTTGTTATGCACAAACAATGAGTCATGGAATACTACATCAAAAACTAATGATGTAATGTATGGTGATTAACATAACAATAAATAATTTTTTAAAAATAGCTCTTTTTTAGGGAAGGTTAGCACCTAATGGTATTGGCAAAATTAGACTTGACAAATAACTGCTCCATAGCTCCTATATGCACACACACACACACACACACGTGTGTGTGTGTGCACTTACATTTGTACCTGTATACACACACGCACACACATGCACATGTACCCACGTTGTAGTTCACCTTAACTAAGCCCTAAGCTGTAGAGGTGGTGGCAGAGTTCTCGAATGTTATTGTGAAATCTCTCTTTCCCCCAAATAAAATATTACTTACGCACTTTTTCTGTAGGACTAGGTGATATCCCTGAAACAACGTATTGACCCTGACTTACCTGAGGCATGTAAATTCAGTCCTGCTTGGCCTCTGTAGTCTCTGGAAGATGCACTCAGTCACCTGGGCACCTGGAGTCTAGGGAATCTGACCCATAGCCATGCCTAGGTGCTGTCCACCTGGAGATGGGACTTTTTGGGTCCACTGCTCCATATGCCAGACTATAGACTGGTGCTTGTTCCTAATGGAATGCTCACCAATACCTGGCTACAGGAGAAAAACAAAATAAACAAACAGTTATTTTTTCATAATATAAAATATATTCAATTTAAAGGGGGTACTTTTTCCCTCCTGGGATTATATCCTTTTCATATTTTTTTGTTAAAATGTCTTTTCCCTTTGTGAAATGATGGTTCTAGTAGGTACCATTCATTTTTTGAAATATCTTTACATTGCAAAGGAAATACCAATCCTCTCCCATTCCTCCATTAAAATAATATTATTGACCCATGAAATATAAAAATCTGGGAAACAGGGTCTCACCTACCCATGAGGAGGAGGAGAAAGAAGAGAAAGAGGAGGAGGCCTTAGAGACTTTGCATTAGTTTAGCAGGGCTGTCTGCTAAAATATGAGGAGGAGGATGGAGAAGGGTAAGACACTGACAGAGAAGATGCTATGTTCTCACTGCTGTGATGAGCACCTGTATATTCATTATCTTGGTCCACTTTTAGAGAAACTTCTAAGGAAGTTTGTATTATCTCTGTTTCACAGATTAGTAAACCGAATCACAAAAATTAAAACGGGTTGATCAAGGTGACATAACTGATAGTGACAAAGCTCTAACTTGTACCCAAGCCTAAAGTTTTGGTTTACTCCACTGAAAACTGTGACACTGCCAAGTGTAGCCCATTAAATCTCAACAGCCTGCCTGAATGGCTTGCCACCATGTTGGTGCACTGCTACAGTATGCGGCAAGAGCTCTAGTATATAACCCTTTTGACATGCTTGTATTTATTCACATTGGAATCACTCTGGGTTGAGGACACTGAAGAGATCTGTAAAATTCCATCAGCTATAATTTACCTTGCTTTTTTGACACTAGTGTTGTTAGTTGTTTTTAATTCCAAGGAATGAGTCCTTCATTGGATCGCCTTAATCTTTGCCAGAGTCAATTAAAGGGAATATTTCAGAGAAGAAAGTCACCAATTAAAATGCACAGGAACATGGGCTGTTTCTAGGTATTAAATGCCACAAATAAATTTTATTCTAATTGTTCATAATCACAGTTTAGAGATCTCTAGATGATGAGATCTCTGAGCATTTAGAATCCTTAACCTAGGTTAAGAGATCTTTGACACCAATTCTCATTTAATGAAATGACTGCATTTGCATAGTGCTATTTTGCTAAAAAGAGAACTGTGGCATTGCAAAGTAAGATTAATTTTGCATATTGACATAAAGGGAAAAGCCTAGGTCTCCCAAGAGATATAGGGCAAATCTAATAATGCTGAATACAAGGGAATGAATGCAAAATATTCATTCACTCATGAATTATTTGTTCAACAAATTCATGGAAAATGAAATTGAGGGATTATGCTATTATATTATTTGGGATCCTAAATAAGGGACAGTTGATTCAATTTGGAATTGGGGAATTATCCGGGGAGTTTGCCTGGAGAAGGTAATACCTAAAATGAATACTAAAGAATAAGAAGGAGCCAGTTAAAATGGGGAAATGTGGACAAATGTAGAGAGGTGAGGACAAAATGTTGCAGGAACTTCAACCAATTCAGTGTAACACAAAGTCAAAGCTGGACTAAGTCTGGTGGGCACCCAGGGCAAGCTGATAATGTAGTGCCTTTCTTTAAGAACATGCTCCTCTCAGGGAAATCCAAATCAAAACCTCAATGAGATACCATCTCACACCAGTCAGAATGGTTAAAATTAACAAGTCAGGAATTGACAGATGTTGGCAAGAATGCAGAGAAAGGAGAACCCTCCTACACTGTTGGTAGGAAAGCAAGCTGGTGCAACCCCTCTGGAAAACAGTATGGAGGTTCCTCAAAAATTTGAAAATAGAGCTACTGTATGACCCAGCAATTGCACTACTGGGTATTTACCCCATAGATACAAATGTAGTGATCCAAAGGGGTACATGCACCCCAATGTTTATAGCAGCAATGTCCACAATAGCCAAACTGTGGAAAGAGCTAAGATGTCCACCGACAAATGAATGGATAAAGAAGATTTGGTGTATATATATAAAATGGAATATTATGCAGCCATCACAAAACAAACAAACAAACAAACAAAAAAATCCCACCGAAATCTTGCCATTTGCAATGACATGGATAGAACTAGAACGTATATGCTAAGCAAAATAAGTCAATCAGAGAAAGACAAGTATCATATGATCTCACTGATATGAGGAATTCTTAATCTCAGGAAACAAACTGAGGGTTGCTGGAGTGGTGGGGACGGAAGGGATGGGGTGGCTGGGTGATAGACATTGGGGAGACTGTGTGCTATGCTGAGTGTTGTGAATTGTGTAAGACTGATGAATCACAGACCTGTACCTCTGAAACGAATAATACATTATATGTTAAAAAAAAAGAAGAAGATAGTAGGAAGGGAAAAATAAAAGGGGGGGAGTCAGAGGGGGAGACGAAACATGAGAGACTATGGACTCTGAGAAACAAACTGAGGGTTTTAGAGGGGAGGGCAGTGGCAGGATGGGTTAGCCCAGTAATGGGTATTAAGGAGGGCAGATATTGAATGGAGCACTGGGTGTTATATGCAAACTATGAATCATGGAACACTACATCAAAAACTAATGTTGTAATGTATGGTGACTAACATAACATAATAAAATTAAATAAAAAAAGAACATGCTCCTTTTATTTAGTGGTGATAAGGAGAAAATGATTTTTAATTAATAAATCATATCTCTCTTTATGTTAAAAATAAGGCATTTATAGATAAGGATTCAACAAAATATTTTAATTTATATTGACTCACCAGAAAGAACAGTTTTTTTAAATAGAACTTTTTTTTAAGATTTTATTTATTTATTTGACAGAGAGAGACACAGCAAGAGGAGTGGGAGAGGGAGAAGCAGGTTTCCCACGGAGCAGGGAGCCCGATGCGGGGCTCGATCCCAGGACCCTGGGATCATGACCTGAGCCAAAGGCAGGCACTTAACTACTGAGCCACCCAGGCAACCCTAGAAAGAACATTTTTTGTCTCTATTCAAGGATACCATTTTATAAGAGTAATACCAATAGTTATTTGTTCAGATACCCAAGAGGTAACAGGAAACTATTATTAACTGGCACCATATTTTCTCATTTATTCTGGTTATGTTTAATAACTTTGTATATTGGCAATGGGCCAAATATCCAGGTGTTTTTCCCACCTCCTGACTATAGTGTAGACTTTCCCCACAGAGAGATGACTCCAGACAGCTTCTGGGAAATAATATATTGGTAGTTCACAAAATTCATCCCATAGACTTTTTTTCCCCCACAAAGACTAAGCTTTTACATAAAGTCTATATTTGGCTATAAGCCACATACAAATGGATTAATAAACACAACATGTTTTCTACCTATCATCTATCTATCTATCTATCTATCTATCTATCTATCTATCTATCATCTATCTATTTATCATCTATCAAACTACAGGATTCATGATACTTCAGATGACCCCACCACCTGAAAATGAATAATGTCTATCAAATACTGGTTACTAGGTCACCGTGTTTCACACTGTGGGGTCATGACTCATAATACACTAGTAAATGATAAAATCTATTTAGTGGGGAGCAAAGAACACACACACACACACACACACACACACACATTCACAAATAGAACAGACTAGAAAATACTAAAATACAGCACATGTAAAAAGAAGTATTATTTTGTAAAATTCTTATTTCAGTTTTATATGTCTATTAATGCAATGAATGCTGGATAAAAAAATGCTTAAAAGCCTCTAATCTATGATAGGGATAATAGACTATCTGATTTAATGAAATGATAAAAAAAATTGCACACATGTATATGCCTTATGAACTTAGGTAAATTATTTACCTATTCTCAACATGTTTCTTCATAAGTAAAATGTCAATAATACAAAGTTAGCATAAAGGACAAACAAGAAAATGGGCTCATGCTTGGAAAGTGTTTAAAACAGCATCTGGCAAATAGCAGATAAATGGTAGCTATTATTATTATAAAATTACACAGAACATAAGACTAGACTCAAAAAACTGTGATGGAGAGAAAATGTGCTTTAGGCTCCTGTATCAGAGACCCCTTGTGTACCACCCAGTTGCCCTCTGGGCTCTCCTCAGCTGCAGGGGCCAGTTGTGGGTGGACTTGGACCAGAGCTGCTCCATGGGCTTCTCACACTCTGCCCCATGGTCTCCCAGATGCCACAGTGAGAGATGTGTGTGGAAACCAAAAGGCAGGATAATGAACACCTGTGGGTCCAACCTTGACTGGAAGGTCTGGGAACTCATATGTAATTTCTTTTCCTCCTTAACCTTTAGGCAGACAGTTCCAAGATTCATGTCACAAGTTTTCTTAGAAGTCCCCGCAGGATCGAGTTTCATCTGCTGGTAGCAGTAGACAACTTGGTAACACATCTTTGTACCCCTGTTTCTTTCTCCTGGATCTCCATTCCTCTTCCCTGGAATGACTTCCCAACTAAAGCACTGGCATTCAAACCCTTGTCTCAGGCTCTGCTATGGAGGATATCCAAGCTAAGAAAGATTTCAGCCTTCTTCTTTAACACCCATGATCCTCTTCCCACTCCTAGACACTTTCTTTGGTCATCAGAGAAAATGAATCTTGAGGAGCTCGACTCTCAGTAATGTAGCAACACACCTAGAATAACATATTCTCTTGTTCCCAGCCTCTAATGTATTTTGTGAGGGATGGAAATAGCAGAGAGACTAGAGATGTCTCTGACCTTATTAACTTGGAGAATATAGAAAACATGTTTTCTGAAAGATGGAAAACTGCTGGCAGAAAAATAGGTACGAAAGAGGATTTTTGATGTCAAGACAGATGGAACTAAGCTTTGATAAAGAATATTATTCTTCGATTAAAGGAGCAAGATGGCGGAGGAGCAGGAGACCTAGATTTCGTCTGGTCTCAGGAATTCAGCTGAATAGGGATCAAACCATTCTGAACACCTACGAACTCAACAGGAGATCGAACAGGAGAGTAGCAACAACTCTCTGAACAGAGAAGCGACCACTTACTGGAAGGTAGGGCGTGCGGAGAAGTGAATCTGAGGCGATATTCGGGAGGATAGACGGCGGGGGAGGGGCCTCCGTCGGCCGCTTCTGGCAAGTGATAGAGCCACGGAGCACAAAATCGGACCTTTTAGAAGTTGGCTCGGCGGAGGGACGTCGCTGCAGTGGCTAAGCGGGGGGTGGAACCCTCCCGGGACAGTGTGGTCTCAGGACCCTTGGGGTCACGGAGAGACCGGGGGTGCCTGAGTGCGGCAGAGCTCCCAGGTATCAGAGCGGGGAAGCCAGCTGCAGAGACGGAGCAGAGTCGCGGGCTCTCAGCTCGGGGTTGCCATAAACTGTGATCTGCGGCCCAGTCGGGGCACGGATCCCCCAGCAGGGCCCCAACAAGCAGCAGATCCGGGGAGACTCCCCTTCCTTCCCGGGGAGGAGCGGTGTGGGAACGCACTGCAGGGATCTGCTGGGTTTGGAGACTCCGTGCGGGGTCGGGTGCCAGAGATAGAAACGCTCGATCACAGGCCGGGTGAGCACGGAGTGCGGCCGGAGACCGGGGACACGGGAGTGACTGCTTTTCTCTGGGGACACACTGAGGAGCAGGGCCCCAAGTTCTCAGCTCCTCCGGGTGGAGATTGGGAGGCCACCATTTCTGCCCTGGTCCTCCAAAGCTGTACCGAGAGCTTGCAGGGAACAAAAGCTCCTGAGAACAAACCGGAGCAGCTTCCTTAGCCCGGACCGACAAGGGCGGGGCAATTCCGCCTCCGGCAAAGACATTTGGAAACCACAGCAACA
>NW_027397155.1:1890629-1893042 GCF_003265705.2 Callorhinus ursinus | reverse complement strand
GAAACAAACTGAGTGTTACTGGAGTGGTTGGGGGTGGGAGGGATGGGGTGGCTGGGTGATAGACATTGGGGAGGGTATGTGCTACGGTGCGCGCTGTGAATTGTGCAAGACTGTTGAATCACAGATCTGTACTTCTGAAACAAATAACGCAACATATTTTAAGAAAAAAGAAAAAGAAGATAACAGGAGAGGAAAAAATGGGGAGTATGTCAGAGGGGGAGATGAACCATGAGAGATGATGGACTCTGAAAAACAAACTGAGGGTTCTAGAGGGTAGGGGGGTGGGGGGATGGGTTAGCCTGGTGATGGGTATTGAGGAGGGCACGTTCTGCATGGAGCACTGGGTGTTATGAACAAACAATGAATCATGGAACACTGCATCAAAAACTAATGATGTAATATATGGGGATTAACATAACAATAAAAAAATTTAAAAAAAAATTTTTTTTAAAAAGAAAAAAAAAGAATATTATTCTTCAACAGGGTGTGCATTGGCCTTGTTTGTAAAGAAAAAGCTGCATTTCTGCTCTGCCAGAATAAATGGCATATGCAAATCCTGTCTAATGCTCCTTTTGTGGGAAGCCTGAATATTTGCCTTTACATGTTTGTTTCTGTCAAATGATTAGAAAAGAACTTGTTTGTTTATACCCCAAATAAGACAATGGAGAATTGTAATTATATTTCACTGCTGGCCCACAGTTTCTGCCCTGGAGATGATAGTAAAAGGATGGAAACACCCCCCACACCTTTTTCAGACCTGAGAGCTGTGCTTTAGGCTATTGGCAATATCTCTGTTATGAGATATTGCCCCACCAACCATCAAATGGGCCCTAGGATTAAGATTCCTTTCTTCAGGCTGAGGGCCAAAAGCTGTACAGTAATTGCAGCATGTTGCTCAGAGTTGTGCTTGATAAGGAATTAATGACATGTGAAACATTCTAACTAATTTTGGATATCTCCTGTTTCATTGTGATTAAAAGAAACAAAATGTAGACTGACCTGGTATTGGAGATAGCCTAACTCCGGCAATCATGCGTCATCCTAAAAACCACACAGTGAGGTAAGACACTATAATTTCTATTTTAGAAAATATGGAAATTGAATCTCCAAGAGGAAATAATCTTCCCAGGGTGAATACTATGTGGGCAGCAGGACTTGCATTCATGCTCATGTCTGCCTGACTCTTCCACACCAGGCTACCACCTGGTCACCTAGTTCCTAGACACATTGCCAAACTTCCTACTGGATGTAGCCAAGAGTCCAGGTTCTCACTAAGAGAATATGAGCAGTAGGAATGTGTGCAACTCCGACATCACTCCCTTAAAAGAACATCGCTTGTTCTCTACTCTCTTTTCCCCTTTTTCCTCAGCAAGAAGTTTGACACAGTGTCATTGAACCCAAGTCAACCATACAGACAAAACAAAGCCCCAAGAGGGGAGAGAATCCTGAGAGAAGGGAGAGTGTCCTTAGATGGCCTCAGGAACAGAAGCAACAACTCACTGTGGACAACCCTCCTACCTCTGGGCTGTTCTGCAGAGAAAAATACCTGAATCACTTGCACAAACTGTATTTTTGGGTCTTGTCCTTGATATAGCTTAGCCTATAACCTGAATAATAAAACTCCAAGGAACTTTGCACACCTTATAAAAGAAAAACTGGAGTCAAAGACATTACATAATTTTCCAAAGCTCACATAGCTAGTGGGATTTAAATCCAAGTCCAAACCCATTTTCAAGGCTTTTTCATCAAATTGTGTAATTGACTTAGAAAAGTGCTTCTCAAAATTTAACAGGCATTAGAACCTTCTAGAAAGCTTATTACAATTCAGAGTCCTTCCCCAGACATTTGGATCAAGGAGGTCTTGGCCCAGAATTTGTAATTCTAACAAGCTCCTATATGATGTTGAGATTGCCTGTCTAGAGACCATGGTTTGAGTAGTACTGACAGCCCACTCCTTAAACAGGAATGGTAGATAAAAGAATTAGAAAAATTGGATTTATTTAGAATATTAAGATATTTAAGTTCAAAAGGCAGAAGCCCTGGGTATGACTGAAAGCAAAGGGGTAAAGAACTGAATAATGATGATGACAATAACAATGATACTAAAAGCCAGCATTTATTGTGTGGTGGGCACTGCTTTAAGTGTTAAATGCATATTAGATTCAATCCCCACATATACTCTATAAGGTAATTTAAAAATTGCCTCTTGGGGTGCCTGGGTGGCTCAGTCAGTTAAGCATCTGACTCTTAATTTCGGCTCAGGTCATGATCTCAGGGTCATGAATTGAGCCCTGCTGTGCACTAGGCATGGAGCCTGCTTAGGATTCTCTCCCTGTCCCTCTGCCCCTCCCCCTACCCCCACTCTCAAAGAAAGAAAGAAAGAAAGAAAGAAAGAAAGAAAGAAAGAAAGAAA
>NW_027397155.1:1842032-1890619 GCF_003265705.2 Callorhinus ursinus | reverse complement strand
AAAGAAAGAAAGAAAGAAAGAAAGAAAGAAAGAAAGAAAGAAAGAAAGAAAGAAAGAACAACTGCCTCTCATATATGAGCTAGCTGAGGCTTGAAGATATTAATTCCTGTGGCCATACAGTTACATGCTCACATTGGGAACATGAACTTATATCTGTCTGATCTCCAAACTGGAATTCCACTCCATCTCTGAATTTTACTATTTCCTTATTTGTCATGGTGCCTAATTTCAGAATCACAGCTCTTTAATGCTCATTATTTTAATGTATACAAAGCTCATAAAGAGGAGCCTGAGGTATATGCCCTACTTCATTTCTCTAAAGAGGCAAAGTCTAACCTTGCAATGAGCCAGACCAGGCAAAATATACCTAGACTTCTCTAGGCTTCAGATCTGCCCATCTGTTGTATGGTGGTACCTTGCAGACGTGTTATAAGGACTAAAGCTGGCGTATGAACACAGGCTTGGTTAATGGGAGACGTTACCAGTGTGAAGCAGCAAAGTCCCAGGGAAGTGAATGAAGACACATCCATTCCTAAACAGAGATCAAAGTCACTTCATACTGAGGGGAGGTAGAAAGCAACCTTAAACCAGCCATCCAATTCTTTAGTCTCAATGTCTTTTTCAATGCTGTGGCTATTAGAATAAAATCAAATTTCCAATCACATCTGATTCTCTTCTGCCTCTGCCAAAACCTAGTGACAACTGGGCTCCTGGTTCTCCTTCCAGGCAGAACAGGTGAAACAATCATGTGGAGAGCACTTCAATCCCAGCCAAAACCAGAGCAGAGTAGACTTAGTGGAGACTGGTCTTGTCTGATAATTTGAAGTTTCCTAACTAACTTCAGGACCTCAGGATTTCAGTGAATGCTCTTTAAAAGTAACAAGTTTAAAGAGAAATTGTGTAATCCACACAATGTTGAGATGAAGTGATTAAGAGAAATGTTCTGAGCTAAGAACATGTGGATGTGTAACAGCATTTCCTA
The DNA here is from genome assembly GCF_003265705.2 of Callorhinus ursinus. NCBI lineage: Eukaryota > Metazoa > Chordata > Mammalia > Carnivora > Otariidae > Callorhinus > Callorhinus ursinus. The sequence continues at coordinate 1,889,637 of NW_027397155.1, read as the reverse complement.
AAATGTGTCAGAGCTACTCAGGTGGTGGCCATAGGATTCTATATGTCAGAACCAACCCTAGAGGCTGAAAGCATTCATCCCCTGACATTTCAATCCAGTGGATCCATCTGAGGCCCAAATCTAGAAACAAAGACAAGTCAAAATGGGTATGATTTTCTCCTAAAAAAACAATCTTTCCTTTTTATGTTAAAGCTGACTCAGGTCAGTTTGACTCAGTGATTTTCACCCTTCTAATTTAGTAAATTAACAATGTCAAGACTAACCTCAGTTAAGTTTATAAGACATAGGTCATGGATTTTGGATAAGGCACCAGATGACTGACATTGTTTCTAGACTGAAACAAAAAATGATTTTCTTGAGGTGCTTGGGTACCTCTGTTGGTTAAGTGTCTGCCTTCAGCTCAGGTCATGATTCCAGGGTGCTGGGATTGAGCCTGCATCAGGCTCTCTGCTCAGCGGGGAGTCTGCTTCTCCCTTTCCCTCTGCCTGCCGCTTCCCCTGCTTGTGCACTCTCTCTCTGTGTCAAATAAATAAATAAGATCTTTAAAAAAAATGATTTTCTCTATCTGCCTTCTTCCATATAGATCCTACCAAGTCTCTGCTATAATCCTTGGTAGCATTACATACACAATTTTGTCTAGAATAATTTCTCTAAGGGCTAGGGATTGGATCATTTTCAAAATTTCTTGGGTGCAGGCCAGTGCTGTGATGATCATATATGTCCTATTATCTCTTTAAACGTCTCAAATGGGAGGCTCATAAGAGATTTGGTATTGAACAAATTCAGCTTCTAAGGTCATGAAGGACCCACAGCAATTCTGGTGGATGACCATTTGGACTTCGGTTACTGAAGGAATTCTAACTCCAGCTAGGCATGAGTCAGTCCTCTAGTTGAGATTAAGCTGAATATGAATTTGGAGAAGAAATAATGAAGGCCAGGGAATTTGATTTCCAAATTTAATTCCTTTGAATTTTGAAGACATTGGACTTTAACCTGCAAAAAGATTTATGCTTCAAAATTCATTTTCTACTCTGTATTGAGAAATACTTGTATTCAAATTTGTGACACTTCTCTCTTGGCATTTTATTATTAGAGTACTGTAATAGTGTTATTGGATTTCTTTGAAGAACCTCTGATTGACAATGTTGGACAAGATGGCTGGATAAATTGGAGTGGAAAATAATGGCATTGAAATAAAATTAATGTGTTCTTTGGATCAATTTCAGAACCTTCTGGGGTCAGAAGTTGTACTGTCCACTACTGGTTTCAGGATTATATCCAAAGAATTAGTAATTAATAATTTGAAAATATCCTCATGATGGTGAAAATAAGACTGGATTGAGAAATAACAGATCTGCATACATTAGGGAGATAGTCATATCACAGGTTGGTCATCAGCTTAATCGTTAAGTCTAATGTGTTAAGAAAACAAAAGCTGGGGAATGTGAGAGGGGAAGAATGTATCTTCTCCACTGCTGATGTTCCCTTCCAGGTGGAGGAAACTCTGTAAGTATAACACCAATGACCTCCTTCCTCACCAGAGAAGAGGAGGTGATTATTTTGTGGAAAAATTTGGGAAGAATAAAATGGGTGAGCTCAGCTCAAATTCTTCCTTTCTTTGTTGGGAATTATCTTGTCTGCAGAGATTATGTGCTCTTGCTTGCTTTTAGTATTTCAAAGAGCATAATAGGAAAAGATCTGACACCATCAGCAGGGAGGAGGAAGGGATATCACCTTTAGTGATCTAGTGGGACAATTACTCACTGGATGAGTAACTCTCTTAATTCTGAGGTTCTTTACTAGAAACACATTTGCCTGCAAATATAAGCACAATATATTCTTTTCCAGTAATAAAGTTGATATTTTGGTCTCTCATTTGCCTTAATTTGGGTTATTTTTTAAATGGTTCAGAACTCACAAGAGTAAGTAGGGGTTCTATTTACTGTACCTTCATAATTTCCCCAAAACAGATGTTTTTTTTTCTTGCTACACCTTATAATTTCTTTTTATGTTATATATTTGGTTTGAAGATCCTCACTGGTTTTAGCCATAGCCATTCCACACCTAAAATGTGGTATTGTCAGACACTATTAATTGTCTGCAATATCCATTTCCCCTTCTTCTTTTTAGTACTAGAACTTTTAAGGTTTGGCTGGGTACAAACTTTAGCTAGCAACTACAGCTTCCCATCCTTACTGGTGTTGCACTGTGTTAAGATATGTTCAAAGAGATGTAAACAGAGGTAAAATGGATACTTCGGAGGCATGGTCCTACACATTTCCTTTCACTTTTCCTCAGATTAGGACACATAAATAGTGATGGCAAGCAAGCTTCAGCCATGAGGACATAGACAACAGCACATTCTAACAGTGCAACTCAAAGCTGCAGTGCACAAGGAGATAAAAAGCTTGTACCATAACGTAATTGAAAATACTGCTTTCTTTATTACCAAGGTCTAGCCAAGAAGAAAAAATAGCTGGACAAAGCAAAGCAGTGTGCTTAGTTATGTGGTTATTTTGCATACTGGTGCAAGCTTCTTATCTTATTGAAGACCAGAAACAAAATGTGGATGGACCATATTTTGAGTAGAACTACCCCAGAAGATGGGATAACACCATAATTGAAGAAATCTGGTTCCCTTGAAGAACATGTGGAGCAGAGCCACCCTATCTCTGGGAAATACAGACAACTGGGACTTTTTTGTATGAGAACAAAAAAGCCTCTCTCTTATTTAAGATTCTGTTCTTTAGTCTCCATTAAAACAGCTGAAATAACATCTTAACCAATACCTTCTGGCAGCAACTCTTCTATTAGTTTCGTACTTTGTACTTTGTCACTAGACAGGTACCACACCTGTCCCTGTTTCATCAGTATCATAAGGAAATGTGTAGACTTGTTTGACTCCCTCTATCTTTTTTCCAATGGACTTTGACATGAGTCCTTAGGTAGTGAGAAGAAGAAAAGTTAATTCAAATTATATTAACAATACAAAAATTATGATGGAAAGGCCTTTTCTTACTTGCCATTCTTCAGTTGCACTAGAAAGTCTCATCTCACATGACCATCAACATCCTTTGTTGAAGTTGGTCACTCCCTCTCTAAGACAAACTGACACACAGTGCATGAAGGAAAGTTGTCATATACAAAAGGTATCCTGAATTCCAAAAGTAAGCATTTGTTAAAATAGGAATTATCATGATGAAGTCACCAGTAGGTAACCATTTAAAAATACTGATTTTTTTCAAATGCATGCTGCACAGCTATATTATCTAAAGTCATGCTAAGCATGAAGGAGGAAGCCTCAGGCCCTGAGCAAAAATTATTTCATAAGAAAAAATGATTTCATAAGGTTTTTAATTTATAAGTTAGCTATTATTACTATTCAGTTATCAAAATTTTGATCAACCAAAAAGGTAAGTCAATATAATGCAACCTGCAGACCAAGGAGCCCAGAGATAGATCTCAGAGCTACATCTGTGCTGGAAAATTTTACTTATCCAAGATAGATTAGAATTTTAGTACAGACCTGATGCATTTCTAACACACATTTTACTTTCCATGTTTGCTTTTCTGTTTTTTTACCCCATACCATAAATTAGCATGGTCCAGTGCAAAGGTGACTACTTTTAGAACTGGCAATTTGACTTTTCTTTCTGTGGTGACACTACTGTAGGGTCAAGAGCTTAGACCTAAGTTCATATGCAATTATGGCCAGAGAAGCAGAAAGAATTCTGGATCTGAGGAGGGCTAGGATTCAATAAAGGAGTACCAATCCACATAGAAACCTGCATAAGCAAAGTCCAAATAAGCAAGTAGCTCCATGTTCAGTGGGAAGACTGAAAGTTGCCAGACCAATGAAGGCAGAATCAAGAAATTTCAAAGAAAAGTAATGTCTACAAAAAGGTCAAAGAGGATGTCTATCACTCTATCCCCTTCCTCAATGACACTAATTGGGCATCCAATAGTACCTTTGTGTGAGCTATAGGATCTAGCACCATATGTCAAGGGACCTGAGAGGAGTCTTATTTTCCCATGCAGTACATAATAGGCATTTAGACCTTAGTCCCAGCTGTGTACTCTCAATGGGCTTTATCCTCACTCAGCCATGGTACAGGAGCCCCTGAAAAACACTAACTTAGACAACCAACACAGATAAGAGATCCCTTGTGGAGTCCAGAAGTCTGGTGGAGTAGTTCCAGCACACCACTAGAGGAAAAAAAAATCTAATATTGGATACATTGAAAAGGGTAAGAAAAAGTTTGACTTTACCTGTATCACCTCTAGGACCAAATGGCACAGTCTGGTGCCAAGATAGCCCTTCTCAGTCTCTAAATTCTCTCATGGGGGAAAGTGAGAATTTGAGTGAGCACATGGTTTCCCCAGCTATATGGGAAGCTGCCAAAGAGGCCCAGTTCTCTCTTGGCTCATCCAGAGTGCTGAGTTGTGAGCTGCATGTCTGGGGGGTGGGGCAATGAGCCACTAGAACAGACAGGACTCTGAAAGTATAAAAGGGACAGAGACCTTACTAACCACATCACAGACTCCATCGAGAAGCCTATCCATGAGCCTTTCCCTTAAATCCCCCAACTGGCTCATGGGCACTCCCAACATTCTGCATGCTTCATCCATATACCCTATATACATAAATGGCTCCCTGTGTGTGCTCTCAATTCTCCAAGAGCAAGCTTTGGCAGACAGCTAATGAGCATGTGCAGAAAGCTGTCTGGAATCTATGTTCCTGAGAGAGATCACAATGAGCATCTAACAATGTCCTTGGGAAAGCAAAATGGAGGCTGTCAGCATCCAACCTAGTGTGTTTTAGGATCAATAGAAGGCATACAATAGATTCATGAAAAGCTGTTCAACATCACTAATCATTAGGTAAATATAATCAAAACCACAATGAGATATCACCTCACATCTGTTAAAATGGCTATCATCAAAAAGATAAGAGATACATGTTGACAAGGGTGTGGAGAAAAAGGAACCATTGTGCACTGTTGATGGGAATGTAAATTGGCCCAGCCACTGTGGAGAACAGAATGGAGGTTTCTCAAAAAAATTTAAAATAGAACTATAATATAATCCAGTAATTCCACTTCTGGGTGTATATCCAAAGGAAATGAAATTGGGATCTCAAAGAGATTTATTTCTGACTTTTATGTTCACTGTAGCATTATTCACAATGGTTAAGATATGGAAACAACCTAAGTGTCTGTCTACAGATGAATGGGTAAAGAAGATATGGTATACATATTCAATGGAATATTCAGCTACAGAAAAGAAGGAAATCCTGCAACAACATGGATGAGATTTTTAGGTAGTAGGTTATGTGAAATAAGTCAGACAAAGAAAAATACTGTATGACATCATTTATATGTGGATTCCAAAAAAGCTGAGCTCATAGAAACAGAGAGTAGAATGATAGTTGCCAGAACCTGGGGAATAGGATACATGGGGAGATGCTGATTAACGGGTACAAACTTCCAGTTAAAAAATGACTAAGTTCTAGGGATCTAACATATAGCATGGTAACAATAGTTAACAATGCTGTATTGTATATGTGAAAGTTGCTAAGAGAGTAGATCCTAAATGTTCTTACCACACGCAAAACAAAACAAATAGTAATCATGTGAGGTGATGGAGGTTAACCCCATTGTTTTATTCATTTCACAATATATCAGTCTATCAAGTCTTCACATTGTACCCTTACTTAAGCTTACACAATGTTATATGTCTGTTATATCTCAATAACGATGTAACCAAAAAAAAATTCAAAGTGAGAAGATTGACAGGGAAATGGCAGGGAAATAGGCTTATACCGAGAATAGATTTGAGAATAAGAACAGAGCTGGAGGTAGAGTTAAGTGAGTATGACATTCATCATAGGAGCAAAATTCAAGGAGACCCCCAAAATCTCAGTAATATAGAGAAATATTTGAATGCAATATTTGAAAAATAAAAATGCACCCCAAAAATCTATGAATGAAATATCAACATTTTATAAAAACCAGGTCCAACTCTGTACTTGTACAACCCTGCCTCACTTGCCTCACTCTAACCCTGGTCCTGTTTTACTCTTTATTTAAAACTCTGATATTTTGTTCATCATAGAATTTTTTGCATTAATTTTATTTCTTAAAAATATTGCACTAAAGCATTAGTTATCTTGCTCACCGAATTGACTGATGCCCTTTTACATTTTACACCTGGGGTGAGTGCCTCACGCAGCTTCATCGAAGTCCCAGCCCTGAACTAGGAGTCCAAATTCCTGCCTTACCCAGATCATAAATGTGCTCTGCTATTTTAGAAAGAGGCATTTCTTGTTATTTATTTAATTCTGTAAAGTGGAAGACTTGGACTAGATGATTTCCACCATCCCTTCCAGCTGTGGCATTCTCCAGGTGGTCTGGGAAGGGGTCTAGGAAAAGGAGCTGGGGCATTACATGTATATGGATGTATAAGCACACTGGCACTTGCAGGGGAAGCAGAGCTGATGGGTGAAGAGGTGGAAAGCTGAAAGCTGACAGCTGACTCCAGATGTCACCACTGAGTGCCTTACATTCAAGGCTTTGATTTTTCTTTTGTTTCTTGGATGCTGTGACAAACATTTAAACAATGCTGGCATGAGATGGCAAAGGACAGAATGAGTCCCTGAGCAGCAGCTAAATGTCACTCTCCATCCCTGGTATTTGAAACACAAACAGAGCACCCAAGTGTAGAAAGTCACGGCTGCTCTTGAGTGTTTGCCAAAAAGGCTCATTTCATATCCAGGGCCTCATTCCAATGGGGCAGTCCTCAGCATTGCACAAAGTTCTTCCATCATTTCTCACTCCAGTGATGATTCCTGCCTGGTTATCAGTTTGGTTTTTCAGATGACTAGATTTCAAGCTATTGAAAAGCAATAAGGGAGCAAGGACAAGGTCTCAGAGCTGAGCTATCGTGGATTTAATTGCCTATGAGATGCTCTGGCTGAGAAGGGAGACAGGTGGGGCAGTTCCAGAATGCTGATGTGTTGATGTAGCTGTAATGAGGCAGGAAGAACATTGCTTCAAGGGTGTTTCCAAATGGGTTTATTTTGTTGAGATAAAGTCAGGAAAGGCAAGAGAGAGCCCTGCAAATTGTGTTTTTATGTTTAGTAGTGATAGGCTGCCACTAATACATCTCTGCAAATCAGAGGAAACATGAACTAGTGTGCAACTCAGAAGTACAGAGAAAGTGACTTCAGTCCCCATCACACCTGTTTAACCTTTCCTTCCTTCCTTCCTTCTTTCTTTCTTTCTTTCTTTCTTCTTTCTTTCTTTCTTTCTTTCTTTCTTTCTTTCTTTCTTTCTTTCTTTCTTTCTTTCTTTCTTTCTTTCTTTCTTTCTTTCTTTCTTTCTCTTTCTTTCTTTCTTTCTTTCTTTCTTTCTTTCTTTCTTTCTTTCTTTCTTTCTTTCTTTCTTTCTTTCTTTCTTCTTTCTTTCTTTCTCTCTCTTTGCTGCTTTTACTCTTGCCCTATATGCATAAGTAACATGGACATAATGTGTTTGTTTAGGTAAGGTCATTGAAAGCTAATGGCTTCTTCTTGCTTCAGTTCTATAGATATAGAACGAAAGACCGGAGATGTTGGAGGGAGATAGGGGATGACCAGGTTCTAATATGTGGAGGCGTGGGTGTGGGTCATACCTACTGTTGGATGAGTGAGCTTAAATACAATTTTAAAAGGGCCATTCCTGAATTATATCTCCTTTGTCTATGCCTCACTGTCTTACTTTCACTCTGCTAAAAAACAATAATATTGTTTTTGTTGAACATGGTAGATTGAACACACGTTTGTTGCCTCCCCCTCTTGAAATCCCACTAAAAAATCTGTAAAAAGGTTTTTAAAAAATATTTTTAAAGCAAGTAATAGCCCACCTGAATGAACCTGGAAGATGGGAAGTAGATGCATGAGTAGTTATTGAGGTAGCAGTACACAAAAGACTGAAACTTTCCTTCTGAGGAAGTGCAGCAAGAGAGATGGTCGCATCTCAGCACTATAGAGTATATTGGAAATAGGAAGATTAACTCTGATGATGGGAATAGGGTGGAGCTGAAAGTAAAGGAATTGGTTGAAAATATTTATAAGGTGCCCCTCACCACAGGACTCTTCCCTTAGTGCACCTGGCCAGGTGACTACATCTCCTTTATATTTGCTTCAATAAAACAGAAGTTCATGTTTCTTTTCATATTAACGGATTCAGGGAAATTCTCTTTGAGATGACTAGACAGCTTACAAAAATAGACCTATACTTACTGACATCTGGAGGTCCCTCAATAAAGCAACCAATCCCTCCAATTAATCACATTCTGGTGAATTAAGTCATTCAACAACTTCCACCCTTTTAAACGAGTTTTCAAAGAGCTTTTTGAATGACTCTTACTTATATATTTGAGGTAGCCCTAATATGAGTCAGAGGTAAAATAAGTATGAAAAAAAAAGAAAGAAAGGAAAAAGACATACCAAGGAAAGAAAGAAAATGGAGGGAGCTAATTAAACAAAAAAGCAAACAATCATAAATATCCCCAGAGAAATAAGGGAAGGTATTTCATCCATTAAAGAACAGCATACTATCATAATCAGAGAAAAAGAATGGTCTTTTGTTCTCCAGCTTCTATCCATGAAAGAGTAACTGTATAAGATTTGCCCTCTTGCTGTAAACAACTATGAACCTAGAAAAACACACGAAGCAGCGGTTTGGAGGAACTGGATCATTGACCACTCAGTACTATAATCTCTGAATTAAGAGAAACAAAGAAGGAGAGCCCGTTTCTCCAGGCTCTCAGTCTAGAGGTACACTCCTGTCCATGGAGCTGGAAGGTGGAAACCAGGCAGAGTATGGTAGTCTTGCTGAGCTGAAGAATCAGGGATTTGAGAAGAAGGTTTCTGAAATGGTTGGAATTTGGGGGTAAGCTACCAGAGGGGAGGAAGCTGCAGAGTTGAAGGTACCCAAAAGTCTTTCTGGCTCTCCCTCATAGACCTTATCAAAAATTGGCTGCATATGTGAAGAGGGAGACCCTGTGAGTCCCAGAGGGGAGGAACAGGTACAGAGCTGAATCTTAAAAGAAAATAGCAAAGAACATGCACTACTAGAATATATGGGAATACCAATCCAGGCTAAAGTGAAGAAGCCTTGGTGAGCACCTTCCTCATTTACTGGAGACCTCTGAATGCTCCATCTTACAAGTGTGAATAATGCCCTATGTTAAGAAGCATGTCCTAAGACTAAAAACAAAATTAAAATATCCTCCCCATTAACAAAAGTAAACCTGAGTCTGATACGATCAATAAAACTCATCATTATTGAACTGTGTGCCAGAATTTTTAAAAAAAGACAATGTAATTAAAATCAGACAACATAATTCAGTATTTCGACAATGGATTATCAACAATGTCCCATGCAGAGGAACAAAACTTGCCATCTCTATATTTTTTTGGCATGTGAATTACTTTAGGCTGATTATTTTTAAGAAACAGAGGTGTAGGAAGAACTTGTGACCTTCCCCCTAACTGCGTAAATGAATTTAGGTGGAGGTCTATCCCAGGAAGGGAGCTATCCCCATCGATAACAATAGTATAATATGCACTGGGTAGGGTAGACAGGGAGGAACCTAGCAAAGTCTGTTTGTTAAAATTCCTCTCTGTGCCCCCGTTGTTTCTGTGTGGCTCAGAAAACATTTGTTTACCAAATATTTACTCTTTTCCATTTTTCCTGCAAATTGCCTTCCTTCCCTTTGTAGCCATAAACCTCTACACACTTCTTCTTTGTCCAGAATGGCATATATACCTCACTTTGTCTGACTGACTTTGGAATCTCTCAGGTTTATGTGGATTCCTCATAGGTACATATTAAATTTAATTTTCTCCTGTTACTCTGTCTCTTGTCAATTTAATTCTTAGGCCAGCCAAGAAAACCTTGAAGGATACAGAAAAAACTTTCTCCCCCAACACCAACAAAGTATAAAAATTTTCTAGACATCCAAGGAAGTAGGGAAATAAATCCAAGCAAAAAAATTAAGCAAAAAAAAAAAGTCAATAGAAACAGATTTCAAGATAATCCAGTTATCATAATTGGCAGAAAAAAAAAACTTTAAAACAAGATGTTGTATATATGTTCAAGGACTTAAAGAGGAATATAAAGAAAGAACAAATGGAGAAGCTCAGCAGAAAAAAATGGAAACAAAACAAAACAACAACAAAGGGGGTGCCTGGATGGCTCAGTTGGTTAAGCGACTGCCTTTGGCTCAGGTCATGATCCTGGAGTTCCAGGATCGAGTCCTGCATCGGGCTCCCTGCTCAGCAGGGAGTCTGCTTCTCCCTCTGACCACCCCCTCTCACGTGCTCTTTCTCTCTCTCATTCTCTCTCTCAAATAAATAAAATCTTTAAAACAACAACAACAACAACAACAAAGGGACCAAATAGAAACTTTAGAACTGAAAAACCATAAATCTGGTAGGAAAAAGTCATAGTTTGGGCTGAACAACAGATTTGTTATTGCAAAATAAAGGATTAGGAACTTAAAGACAAATTAGTGGAAATTAGCCAATCTTAAGAACAAAGAAACAAAAGACAAAAAATGAACAAAACCTCAGTAGAGAAAACGAAGTTCTACAATATATAGTTATATCTATATAGATATAGTTTTATCTGCAAGGAATAACTTTATTTTCATCCGGTGATTTGCTGATCACTTTTTTATATCCACTGTCTCATTTAATCACAACAAGAGCCCTGAAAAGTACCATTCTTCCTATTTTACAAATGGGGAAACTGATAGAAAAAAAACTTAGGACTTGCCTAAGTTCCAAGGCAGGATTTAAGGCCAGGTATTAAGAACTTCATCCTTCTTACCTTCCTCACAGTTTCCTCTTAGATGCCAGATCCCCAGGCTTTAACATCTCTTCCATTCCCTATCTACCCACCTAGCATTCCCAAACATTAGAAACTACTCTTCCTCTGTGAAGGTCTCTACAAGAGAGCCCAAGATCAGCTATTAACCACCTTCCTTGACATTTATCTCCCTGTGATTTATTTATTGAGAATAAAGTTGTCAGGGCCACTTAAGGAGACATCTTGGTAATCCAATAGGTTATTCCAGACTGATTTCTATTGTGAGAAAGTATTAAATGGCCTTGCAATTCTGTTTCACCTTCATATATTTTAACTGGAGTAAGATAGATGTAGCTCCCACTTAGTATATATAAGACACTGCATTAAAAGCTTTATTGCATATATTATTAATTTTTCATTTAAAACTAATTATATGGCAAGCATGTTGCCAGATTCAAGGAACACCATATTGTATAAGATAGGGCTTCTGCTTTCATTAAAATTTGCAGTCTCATTCAATCTAATTTAATCTTCAAAATAGGCCCATCTCAAACAAAGGGATATTATTACTCCCATTTTTCAGATTCAAAAACTGAGCCTTGCAGAGACTTGACCTGCTTGAAGTAATATAGATAATAAATGTTGTACCTCCAATCTGTATCTGATTCAAAATCATGTGCTGTTAAAAACTGCTCCTTGTTAATAATCTCAAAAAAAATAATTAAAATAGCAGGATAGCAGAAATCTTAAAATATAAATAGGGATGATAGTACAGCAAGGCTAGTCTTGATATTAATGATTACTACCTTGGCCTGTGCCTATGGATGTTTTTCTAGGTTTTTTATATACAATATATCATTTAGCCCTTCAAAAAGACCTCCTGGTATAGATATTATAGTTCTCGTGTATTGATTAGAAAACCAAGGCTCAGAAGGGTTCAGCAGTTTGTCTCAAAGTCAAATAGTAGGTAACTGACATTCAAGCATCAGGCTGTCCAACTCCATCTTTTGTTCTTTACTAAGACATACTTAGTCTTTTGGGACTTTTGGGAAAGAGACTTTGCTTTGGAAACTGCTCCATTCATGCTTAACTCCTGCTTGTCCAGGTCAAAAGAGCCATGGGCATACTCTTTCTCCACTCCTTTTCCACACTCTCCTTCCTTAAGATGTCTCAAATTCTGTGACATTCTCCTGAGAGATGGGACATCACTGGTCTTAGAATCAGAAATTCCCACCCTAATCCTAGCCCTGCTACTCATTAGGTCAAGTCACTTTCCTTATCAGGGCCTCATCAGCTTCTAGTGTGGAAATCTGGTCACCAACAGGCATAGAGCAGGTGAGTAGAAACCTTCAGATTGACCCCATTGATGAATGAAGTTGATGATTACCCAGGAACTTCTTCTCACTTCTCAACTGGGGCAGGAACAGAAAGAATCACCACGTTGTTCAACTCTTTGGAAGACACCAAGGAGGCACATTTCAGCATCTTTGTCAGTAGATGGGACCAGCAGCAGAAGAAGCCACCACATCTGAAGGGAAGACACTGGAGCCAGGATTATTGGTAACTAACAGAGAGGGAAATGGTGGGTGCCAAGTATGGTAAGGAGCCTTTGGGTCTTACTGGGTTGTTTTCCTATTAAGGTTTCTGTTAAAAAATGTTTTTAAGCCTGGACAGCTAGCATGTCTGGCAGCATTTTTCAGGTGCTTGGTGGGAACTTAAGAAAAGAAAAATTACTGGGTCGCCCAAAATAATCTGAGTCCTTTGGACTGTGGACCCAGGCCCCTGAGACAACAATTACAGACACAGAAAATCCCAACCAGTCAGGTAAGAAGCAATATAGTTTTGAAAAACCCTCTGTATTGAAGAAATAGGATTATTTCTTAATTTTATTTAGTATAATTTATCTACTTCCTGCCCTTCCTCTGTGCCCTGTGGGTATTGAAAAAAGCAAGCTGAATCTGTTGCTCTACTATGCCATTGGAAGAATTTGATTTTTTTTTAAATTCAGAGGGGAGCCTGTTGTTTAATATGCACAATCTTAAAATACTTTCCAAGAACCAAATGTGCAGAGAAGTGAATATTGGGTTATAAGGAAATCCCCTCTGAACTCTCAACACACACATGTCCCAAAGTTCTCAGGGTTTCAAGGTTCCCCAATTGTAAAATGAGCGAGTGGCCCCAGAAAGAGCTTATATCTAAAATTCTTTCTAGTTCTGATATTCTGTATATCTATTAATATGTTGGAGTTCATTTGCCTCAAAGGCCTATTAGAAATAAACTTTCACTGAGTACCAAAAATAATCCATAAGGGAATCTTAAATAGTTATCTAATCTCAAATACCTCTGGGAATATCAATTAGGAACAGGGATAGAAAATGGGAACAAAGAAACAAACAGCCTTGATATTAATCGTCCTTGCTTATCTGTCAAAAGCAGGGCTAAGGAAAGCATACTTTATTTGCTTTAGTTCACCAATTTCTTTTGTTTAGAGAGAGTACATGTTCAACAGAATAAAAATGGATATTGTTTTATTTTTTACTAATAACATCCAAGGATGTAGCTTCATGATTGCTTATTGTTTCTGTGTTTTCCAGCATTTAGAATGACTGGAACAAAAGGAAAGGAACCACTTGAGAATGACTAACAGCATGAAAAGCAATGCTGAGGTTTTGTTCTACTTGACTGAAAACCTAAGGATTTGGAGATTCATGCTTGCCTGCAAAATGCCGCAGTGAAACTCTATGGAAAGGTTAGGATGGCAAGCCATGAAATCAGTCAGAGAGGGACCCGTCAGAGGAGCTGGGGCTGAGATGGTAAAAAGGAAGGATGCACGGCCAATTCCTGTTCTCTAAGAGCCCCTGGAGTTTACTTCCTAATGAGGGCCTCACATGTGAACCCTGCCTTGCAAACATCCTGGGCTGGAATGGCATAGATATTTTTCAAGGCCATGTAATAAAGACTTCATAGAAAGCAGATATACTGAGATTAAGATCAATAATATAGGTAAAATGCACAGCACAGTACCCTTTACATATGCTACATAGTTGTGCTCAATAAATAATACCAGAATAGCAGCAGGGGCAGCAGCAGGAAAAAAAGCCATCATAACAGAAGTTGTGATTGTAGCTATAGTTTCTATTGTTACCCTATTCTCAAGTAGGGGGTAAGAGATGAGGGCACATCTGGGGGCAGTCTCCTCTCCCCATCTGGCTCTTTGGTATCCAGAGGTCAAGGATAATGGGAGCTCTAGTGGAAGAAATGAAGGGGTTTAGAATACGTATGCCAGTCCCTACTGCCGCTTATATACACTGCCTTATTTCTATACTTCATGGGGTAGGTAGCTTCAACTCTGTGTTACAGAGGAGAAAAATGAGAATATGGAATTGAAAAAAATTTCTACAAATCCACAGTGTTACTAAGTGGTACAAATTAGGACACAAACGCAGATATGCCTGCCCCCATCTATCTACCTCATGTTTCCCCCTAATCTATATATCCTAAAATTATAAGAGTGGAAATGACCCATCTGTCACTCCTCTTACCATACAACATTGCTACTAGGTAGGCATTATCATCCCCAATTAAGAGAGCAAATATTGAAGTTCTGACTTCAGAGCTGTCCTCCATTATCTTCTGGTTGTAACAAGCCCTGTGGGTGGTGGTGGTGATCCCAAATCCTGCCCTTACCACCTCCTCTATTGATGAAGCCTGTTTTTCACCCTGGCTAACATATGGATTAGGAAGGATTCTTCTCCAATTCTTTTGTTTCCTGTTGAACTTTGTTACGTGCATAGTGACTGGGGTGAGAATGGGAAGAGACAGTTTGGAGCCTCTGATGGTCAGCAATGGAGTCAGTTGGCACTGACCAGGCTAACAAGAGGCACAAACATCAAGGTCAACATTGCAAGTGTTAGTAGGGCTAGCACGGAGCAGTTGTGGATCACATGGCTTCTGAGCGAAATAAGAAATCAGATATGGGACTGCAACAAAATAAAAAGCTTCTGCACGGTGAAGAAAAGAATCAACAAAACTAAAAGACAACATACAGAATGGGAAAGATGGAGATGACATATCCAAAATATGTAAAGAACTTACACACTCAGCACCTAAAAAACAAATAATCCAATTAAAAATAGGCAGAAGAAATAAACAGACATTTCTTCAAAGAAGACAAACATATGACCAACAGACACATGAAAAGATGTTCTGCTTCACTCATCATCAGGGAAATGCAAATCAAAACCATGAGATATCACCACACACCTGTCAGAATGGCTAAAATCAACAATACAAGAAATAAGTGTTGGTAAGGATGTGGAGAAAAAGGAACCCTGTGCACTATTGGTGGGGATGCAAACTGGTGCAACCACTGTGGAAAATAGTAAAAAATTAAAAATAGAACTCCTCTACAATCCAGGAATTGCACTACTGGGTATTTACCCCAAAAATACAAAAATACTAATTCAAAGGGATACATGCACCCAGATGTCTATAGCAGCATTATTAACAATAGCCAAATTATATAAACAGCCCAAGTGTCCATCAACTGATAAATGGATAAAGGAGAAGTGTTCATGGACTGATAAATGGATATATACACAATGGTGTATTACCAGCCATAAAAAAGAATGAAATCTTGCCATTTGCAACAACACAGATAGAGCTAGAATGAAATAATGCTAAGTGAAATAAGTCAGTCAGAGAAAGACAAATACCATATGATTACATTCATATGCGAAATTTAAGAAACAAAACAAATGAGCAAAGAAAAAAAAGATGTTTTTCTCTTTTTTAAGAGAAAAGAGCAAAGAAAAAAGAATGTTTCTCGATTTGTTGAGAAACATTCTTTTTTTTAAAGATTTTATTTATTTATTTGACACACAGAGAGAGAACACAAGCAGGAGTAGCGGCAGGCAGAGGCAGAGAGAGAAGAAGAAGCAGGCTTCCCGCTGAGCTGGCAGCCCGATGCGGGGGTTGATCCCAGGACCCTGGGATCGTGACCTGAGACTAAGGCAGCCACCCAATCGACTGAGCCACCCAGGTGCCCCAAGAAACAGATTCTTAATGATAGAGAACAAACTGATGGTTATAAGAGGGGAGGTGGTTGGGGGGATGGGGGTAATAGATGGTGGGGATTAAGGAGTGCGCTTGTCATGATGAGCACCAGGTAAGGTATGGAATTGCTGATTCACTATCATGTACACCTGAAACTAATATAACACTGTTAACTATACTGGAATTAAAATATAATAATATTAATACAAAAGAAAGATATGGCAACCACTAAAAAGTCATAAAGAGACAATCCAAGTATTCCTGAATGTAAAGTCGACAATCAAAGCAAACTAATGATCAACAATAGATTAACTTTAACATCAAAGTGCCAAGTTGCACCCAGTCACCTGTATTTCTTTACAAATTTTGTCAGTTATAAATTCTCCCTACAATCTTAACTCTTAGCAAGAATTTTAATTGTTTTTATTTTTCTTCAGAAACACATGGCTGGCTAGAGTGTAGGCTGTTCCTCAGCCATCCGACCGAGTGTACAGATTGGAAAAAGAAGCTTCAACTGTCCTCTGTCTTTTGCCATCTTCAGTGTGCTGAGCAAACTAGAGGAGCAGCCCTATAGTGGAAACTGAGTTTCTCAGACGCTCAGGAGATCAGCTATTTACATTTAGTCCTTCAGGCAATGACTCTACAGTAGAGGGTCAGGTTGTTTGCTTTCAATCCTGGCTCTATCAACTACTCACTGTAACCTTGGGCAAGTCAATTAAACCCTAGAGCCTCTCTTGGTCAATATAATATGGTTTGCTGTGAGGATAAAATGAGATAATCATGCTGCTAAGGCACTTAGCACATAATTAGTGATCAATAGGTGTTAGCTATTATTGTGATCATTGCCTTGTGGGTGTTCAGGATATGGAAATGTGGTAGTCATGCTATTGTGGTGATTTGGATGTTTATTAGATCTATTAAGGGGAAGAGTCTTGAGAAGGAGGGCAGAGTAGGTTATGAAAGCATGTATCAAATCAAAGTTAATATTGCTTCCTCCAAAAGGGACAGTATCCAGTCCTTCTAAAAGGTCCCTTATGGGCTGCAGTATGTCCCCAGGCTATTGGCTTGGTTAAAAAATGCACTGAGTCTTAGAAAAGAAGAATGTTTCAGACTGAATTTGGTACCTTTCTGAGGCAGCCTGAAGATTTGTTCCCCTCTTCTCTGACCTCTGCTCTGGGCAAAGTATTAAGATCATTGCTGGCTACTCATGAAGTTTGAGCTTGGGGAGTAAGAGAGAGAAATACCCTCATTTTTCCACCATGTCCCCTCCACCTCCGCCCCTCAGTAGCCCTTGTCTTTATCCAATATTTTGAACACTTGGAGTCCTAATTCAGGAAAAGGGAGCTTTGATTTTTGTACCATCAGCCAAGAGTCAGCAGCTTATGCCTACCTGGTAGCTAACATAATTCTGGTAACAAGGATGGCTAACTGGTTTTGTAGCTCCCCACTCTTCCACTGCCTAAACCGGCACCACAGTGGAGTGGAAAGAGCACTACATAGAAGATTTCAAAGATCTGAGTTCCAGGCTACACACCCTTAAAATAATTGTTTTAACTTTCTGAACCTCAAGTTTTCTCCTCTGCAACATGAGAATGAGAACCTGCTTCAATAGTGTTGTAGTGAGGACTTACATTGATAAGACGGATGAGAGTATCTGCCTAAGGAATCTTCTCAGAAGGCCATGGAATCTGATGGAAACAGTTCAGATTACTGATAGGAAGATATTTTTTGTTTGTGGTGAAGAAAGGAAATGTCTTCTCATTAACTTCCTCCTGGGGCAACAAAGGTTGAAGGGTACAATTTTTTACTCCCAGCAAAAGATCCATCTTGCTTCTTAACCAGAATTTAGGAGTCCATGGTCATTTCCACCTCCAGCTCCCAGAGATACCACAAGGGGGAGCACTTATCCTTCTGGATGTGCAATACAGCTCCATTGCGGTCCTAGCACCCTTTCCTGGGGTAAATTTTGCCCTTCCTAAAAACAAATAGAGGCAGGAAGAATAAAGAGAGACCTAAACTGAGCAAGAAAATACCATGGTCTTGTGTTGTACTACAACTAGCTTGCTTTAAGTTACCTACATTCTTCTAGATCTCATTTTTCCTTATTTGTAAAATGCATTCAAAACTTGGCAGGCACTAATCTAGATAATGATGATTCAGAAATGAAAAGATTTAGTCCCTGCCTTCAAAGAATCCAGAGCAGCATGGATTAAACAGACATGCAAACCAAGAGTTCCAAAGCAAAGTGATAAACAACGCTATTGTGTAAGCAGCAGGAGCTTGGAGGAAGGAGCCCTTAGGGTTTATTAAGAGTAAGAAGAAACCACAGACAAGGCAAAGCTTAACTTCCAGTCTGAAGGAGAAGCAGCAGTTTGGTAAGCAAGAAAACAAAGATGGGTATTGCAGGCAGAGAGGAGAAAATACACAAGCACAGACATGAGAGAAAAGGTCAGTTAGCCTAAGATACATTTGAGGTAGGATCCAGATTCTTATCCTCTGGGCCATGGATATTTCCTTATTTATGATATTGTACATATGTGTTTACTTCCACTTTTTTTTTAATGGAGGAAATCTATTTGTTGATCTCATATTCCCAAGTTGGTTGGTAATAAGGAGGATATGTATAATATATTTGTGTATATATACACATTTATATATAATGAGGGAATTATAAAATCTTTCAATTCATATAACCTCTTCTGTCATGCTATGATATTTATTTACAATCAAGAAATTGTGTACATAAAACTAACCCTGTGTCTCAAGGGCTATATCCAATTCTTCTTATACAATGATTTTTAACTATTTATAGATTAACTATTACATATCCCAGCCTCACAATGGCTCCTTTGCAACTTCCAATGGAATCTGCATTTGTTCCAAGCCCCTGCTTTTCAACAGCCTTGGGCAATTTCAACTCTGTTTCTACATGTTACCCAGACCTTTTTTTTCTTTCATTTTTTTTTTCTGTAATAAAACTAAACTGGCCAATGAGTTTTTTTTTTTTTAAATATGTCTAAATAGTGGAGAGGAAGGTAGCAACAATTCCACATGATTTCCTCTTTTCTAAAATCTTCATCATCCTCCATCACCTCCTCTCTCTCTTCCAAAGACCTTGCTACTTATTTTACTGAGAAAAGAAATTTCTTGTCCTCCCTCTGTAGCCCACAGCCTGCCTTTGTCTTTATGTTTTACTCTGCTAACCTTTCTGCCATTAGCTCAAGTCCACCCCTCCCTGGAGCACAGGATCCCCTCCTTCTCATTTAAAGATATTTCTCTAGCATTGTCAGTTCTTTTCCATGTATCATCATTTTTTCTCTCCCTGCTAGAATTCTTCCACTGCCGTTCAAACACAGTGAAATATCACTGACCTTAAGAGAAAATCCCCCTTTCAACTTCATATCCATCTTCTATAATTACCCCATTTATGTTTCTCTTTATAGCAAAAGTCCTTAAAAGAGTTGTCTGTATTTATTGTCCCCATCTCTCAACTCCTTTTTCTCATTGGAACCTATTCTGTCCCTAGCAGAAACCAGGTACATGTGCAAGTTCTCAGCCTTCGTATTTTTTCACTCAACAGCAACACCACCATACTCAGTCATTCCCGTTTCTTGAAGCAGGTTCTTCACTTCCGGGGGATGGCATATTTTCCCAATTTCCCCCCTTACCTTGCTGGCCACTCATTTTCTATTTCCTTTGCTGGATTATTTTTGTCTTCTCCACCTCTAAAAGATTGAACACACCACAGTTCATGCCTGTTCCTCTCCTCTAACCACATTATACTCACTTGCTGGGTAATTTCCATAAATCAATTGGAATACTTCCTCTTCAGTCATGTTTCCAAATTTAAATCAGTAGCTTAGACTTTTGCCTTGAATTTCAGAATCATGTGTCCAACTGCTTCTTTACACCTTTGCTTGGATGACTAACAGTTATTTTTAATTTTCCACCTACACCACCACCCACAAACCTGCTCCATCCCCGGTTTTCCCCATTTTTGTAAATGGTGCCACCATTCCTCTGGTTGCACAGACCAAATACCTTAGAGCCATCCATGACTTCTCTTTTTCTTTCACAGACATACACATCCATTCTGTCAGCACATCCTTTCAGCTTTGACATATACCCACAATATACCCTTTCATCTTTGACATATACTCACAATCCAATCTCTCCATCTTTGCTACCACCCCCCTGCTCTAAGGAATGTCTCCCACCTGCTCTCCTGCAACAGACTTCTAACTATTCTGTTTTCATTCTTTCTTCCCTCATCTGGAGCAACTGATATCATATTTATAAAATGTTAATTGTATAATGCCATTCCCTGCTAAATACAAAAGTCTTCCCATCTGAAGTCCTTATAATGATACATGCATGAAATCTAGTCCCTACGTACTTCTCTTTATTCATATTCTACCCACCCCCTCATCTCCACTCTGGCTCCTTGAATACTCCCAAATGCAATCCTGCCTCAGTTTCTTTATGTTACAGCCTTCTCTACTTAGAATATTTTTACCCAAATATTTATGACACTCTCCTTCATCTCATTTGGTCTCACATGTAACTTTCTCTGAGAGTGTTCTGTGACTTATCTAAAATAGCACCTCAGTTTTCTTTTTGACTTTCTGGAATTATCCATACCTGATATTATAGTACTTAGTCTAAATGCATTTGTATGTTTGTAGTCTATCTTCTCCACATACATAGCCCTTTGACAGCAGGGACTTCTCTCTGATTCACCACGAGAACAGTGAGGTGCATAGTTAGCATATAGAAAGTATATATGCAATAAATAAGAGAGGACCAAGGTAAATGAGTCTATATGACAACCCACACATAGGTCTTGTCCAAAGAGGGTCTCTAGCTGAAGCTACTGACAAAGACCACCTAATTTGTCTTTAACCATTTCTCTCTAGAATACACAAAATTTACATAGGGTTTGTAAAATATACATAAATGAAGTAATGTGTTGGGCAGAAAATCAGTCTTTAAACTTGGTGAAAGCAACAACTTTCAATGAAAGCAGACACCTTGGTATGAGTCTCTAATAATACTATTAATAATGGTAATAGCAGATTTTTACTGAGTACTTATTACATGTTACATGCTCGTTCAAGTGATTTACATGTGTGAACTTAGGTAATCTTCACAACGTTACCATGAGTGAGGTACTTTTAATTTCCCCATTTGACAGGTGAAGAATAAGAGGGCAAGAGATATTATCATAGAACAAAAAAATGACAAAAACAGATTTTAAATGTATGAGTCTGTCTCCCCGTTATTCTGTGATCCTTTTTCTTGTATATGACGATGACAAAAACAAAAACTTTAGGAAAAGATTCCTTATTCTAGCTGTTTTTATCAATCATCAATCTGTCATCATTCACCTAATTGTATCTTTTTAAAATGAATAAAACTTCCAATTTATAGATATTATCATCATTATTTTTAATGACCATCATTATTCACTTTTAATAATCAAGTCATCCTAAATTTGGGCAATAGAAATCCAGGTGAGCTGAATTCTGAGCTGAATTCTGAGCCATTTTGATCTGTACCCTCAATATGTGACACTTCTTTATTTTCAACCACAGCAAGATGTTTCAAGTTGTGTTGTACTTACTCTGCCAAAGGTGTGATTTCAGTTATGTCTCCAAGGATCCCAGGTTCATTTCATTTTTTATTTTTATTTTTTTTGAGTTTTCTTTTAGAACTTTTATTTTTTTATTTTTTAATTGTTATGTTAATCACCATACATTACATCATTAGTTTTTGATGTAGTGTTCCATGATTCATTGTTTGTGCATAAAACCCAGTGCTCCACGCAGAATGTGCCCTCTTTCATACTCATCACCAGGCCAACTCATCCCCCCCACTCCCCTCCCCTCTAGAACCCTCAGTTTGTTTTTCAGACCCCATTGTCTCTCATGGTTCGTCTCCCCCTCCGATTTACTCCCCTTCATTCTTCCCCTCCTGCTATCTTCTTCCTCTTTTTTTTTTTTCTTAACATATATTGCATTATTTGTTTCAGAGGTACAGATCTGGGATTCAACAGTCTTGCACAATTCACAGCACTCACCATAGCATATACCCTCCCCAATGTCTATCATCCAGCCACCCCATCCCCCCATCCCCACCACTCCAGCAACCCTCAGTTTGTTTCCTGAGATTAAGAATTCCTCATACCAGTGAGGACATATGATACATGTCTTTCTCTGATTGACTTATTTCACTCAGCATAACACCCTCCAGTTCCATCCACATCGTTGCAAATGGCAAGATCTCATTCCTTTTGATGGCTGCATAATATTCCATTGTGTATATACACCACATCTTCTTTATCCATTCATCTGTCGATGGACATCTTGGCTCTTTCCACAGTTTGGCTATTGTGGACATTGCTGCTATAAACATTGGGGTGCACGTACCCGTTCGGATCCCTACATTTGTATCTTTGTGGTAAATACACAGTAGTGCAATTGCTAGATCATATGGTAGCTTTATTTTCAACTGTTTGAGGAACCTCCATACTGTTTTGCAGAGTGGTTGCACCAGCTTCCATTCCCACCAACAGTGTAGGAGGGTTCCCCTTTCTACGCACCACCGCCAACATCTGTCATTTCCTGACTTGTTAATTTTAGCCATTCTGACTGGTGTGAGGTGGTATCTCACTAGGGTTTGATTTGGATTTCCCTGGTGCCAAGCGATGTTGAGCACTTTTTCATGCGTCTGTTGGTCATTTGGATGTCTTCTTTGGAAAAATGTCTGTTCATGTCTTCTGCCCATTTCTTGATTGGATTATTTGTTCTTTGGGTGTTGAGTTGGATAAGTTCTTTATAGATTTTGGATACTAGCCCTTTATCTGATATGTCATTGTCAAATACTTTCTCACATTCTGTCGGTTCTCATTTGGTTTTGTGGACTGTTTCTTTTGAGGTGCAAAAGCTTTTTATCTTGATGAAATCCCAATAGCTCATTTTTGCCCTTGCTACCCTGGCCTTTGGCAATGTTTCTAGGAAGAAGTTCCTGCAGATGAGGTCGAAGAGGTCTCTGCCTGTGTTCTTCTTTAGGATTTTGATGGACTCCTGTCTCACATTGAGGTCTTTCAACCATTTTGAGTCTATTTTTGTGTGTGGTGTAAGGAAATGGTCCAGTTTCATTCTTCTGCATGTGGCTGTCCAATGTTCCCAACACCATTTGTTGAAGACCATTTTTTCCATTGGACATTCTTTCCTGCTTTGTCGAAGATGAGTTGACCATAGAGTTGAGGGTCCATTTCTGGGCTCTCTAGTCTGTTGCATTGATCGATGTGTCTGTTTTTGTGCCAGTACCATACTGTCTTGATGATGACAGCTTTGTAATAGAGCTGGAAGTCCAGAATTGTGATGCTACCAGTTTTGCTTTTCTTTTTCAACATTCCTCTGGATATTCGGGGTCTTTTCTGGTTCCATACAAATTTTAGGAGTATTTGTTCCATTTCTTTGAAAAAAGTGGTTGGTATTTTGATGGGGATTGCACTGAATGTGTAGATTGCTCTAGGTAGCATTGACATCTTCACAATGTTTGTTCTTCCAATCCATGAGCATGGAACGTTTTTCCATTTCTTTGTGTCTTCTTCAATTTCTTTCATGAGTATTTATAGTTTTCTGAGTACAGATCCTTTGCCTTTTTGGTTAAATTTATTCCTAGGTATCTTATGGTTTTGGGTGCAATTGTAAATGGGATCGACTCCTTAACTTGTTTCTCTTCTGTCTTCTTGTTGGTGTATAGGAATGCCATTGATTTCTGTGCATTGATTTTATATCCTGCTACTTTACTGAATTCCTGGATGAGTTCTAGAAGTTTTGGGGTAGAGTCTTTTGGGTTTTCCACATACAGTATCATATCATCTGCAAAGAGTGAGAGTTTGACTTCCTCTTTGCTGATTTGGATGCCTTTGATTTCTTTTTGTTGTCTGATTGCTGTGGCTAGGACTTCTAATACTATGTTGAATAGTAGAGGTGATAGTGGACATCCCTGCCACGTTCCTGACCTTGGAGGGAAAGCTCTCAGCTTTTCCCCATTGAGAATGATATTCGCTGTAGGTTTTTCATAGATGGCTTTTATGATATTGAAGTATGTACCCGCTATCCCTATACTCTGGAGAGTTTTGATCAAGAAAGGATGCTGTACTTTGTCAAATGCTTTTTCTGCATCTATTGAGCGAATCATATGATTCTTGTTCTTTCTTTTTTTAATATATTGTATCACATTGATTGATTTGCAGATGTTGAACCAGCCTTGCAGCCCAGGAACAAATCCCACTTGGTCATGGTGAATAATCCTTTTAATGGACTGTTGGATCCTATTGGCTAGTATTTTGGTGAGAATTTTTGCATCCATGTTCATCAAGGATATTGGTCTGTAATTCTTTTTGTTGGGGTCTTTGTCTGGTTTTGGGATCAAGGTAATGCTGGCCCCATAATGAGTTTGGAAATTTTCCTTACATTTCTATTTTTTGGAACAGTTTCAGAAGAATAGGTATTAATTCTTCTTGAAATGTTTGGTAGAATTCCCCCGGAAAGCTATCTGGCTCTGGGCTTTTGTTTGTTGGGAGATTTTTGATCACTGCTTCAATTTCCTTAGTGGTTATAGGTCTGTTCAGGTTTTCTATTTCTTCCTGATTCAATTTGGTAGTTGATACATCTCTAGGAATGCACCCATTTCTTCCAGGTTATCTAATTTGCTGGCATAGAGTTGCTCAGAATATGTTCTTAGAATTGTTTGTATTTCTTTGGTTTTGGTTGTGATCTCTCCTCTTTCATTCATGATTTTGTTGATTTGGGTCATTTCTCTTTTCTTTTGGATAAGTCTGGCCAGGGGTTTATCAATCTTGTTAATTCTTTCAAAGAACCAGCTCCTAGTTTCGTTGATCTGTTCTACTGTTCTTTTGGTTTCTATTTCATTGATTTCTGCTCTGATCTTTATTATTTCTCTTCTCCTGCTGGGTTTAGGCTTTATTTGCTGTTTTTCCTCTAGCTCCTTTTGGTGTAGGGTTAGGTTGTGTATTTGAGACCTTTCTTGTTTCTTGAGAAAGGCTTGTATTGCTATATACTTTCCTCTTAGGACTGCCTTATTGTATCCCAAAGATTTTGAACAGTTGTGTTTTCATTTTCATTGGTTTCCATGAATTTTTTTAATTCTTCTTTAATTTCCTGGTTGACCCATTCATTCTTTAGTAGGATGCTCTTTAGCCTCCATGTATTTGAGTTCTTTCCAACTTTCCTCTTGTGATTGAGTTCTAGTTTCAAAGCATTGTGGTCTGAAAATATGCAGGGAATAATCCCAATCTTTTGGTACTGTTTGAGACCTGACTTGTGACCCAGGATGTGATCTATTCTGGAGAATGTTCCATGGGCACTAGAGCAGAATTTGTATTTTGTTCCTTTGGGTTGGAATATTCTGAATATGTCTGTGAAGTCCATTTGGTCCAGTGTGTCATTTAAAGTCTTTAATTCCTTGTTGATCTTTTACTTAGATGATCGGTCCATTTCAGTGAGGGGGGTGTTAAAGTCCCCCACTATTATTGTATTGTTGTCAATGTGTTTCTTTGCTTTTGTTATTAATTGCCTTATATAATTGGCTACTCCCATGTTAGGGGCATAGATATTTACAATTGTTAGATCTTCTTGGTGGATAGACCCTCTAAGTAGGATATAGTGTCCTTCCTTATCTCTTATTACAGTCCTTGTTTTAAATTTAATTTGTCTGATATAAGGATTGCCACCCAAGCTTTCTTTTGGTGTCCATTAGTATGGTAAATGGTTTTCCTCCCCTTCACTTTTAATGTGGGGGTGTCTTTGGGTCTAAAATGAGTCTCTTGCAGACAGCATATCGATGGGTCTTCTTTTTAAATCCAATCTGATAGCCTATGTCTTTTGATTGGGGCATTAAGCCCATTTACATTCAGGGTAACTATTGAAAGATATGAATTTAGTGCCATTGTATTGCCTGTAAGGTGACTGTTACTGTATATTGTCTGTGTTCCTTCTGGTTTATGCTGCGCTTAGGCTCTCTCTTTGCTTAGAGGACCCCTTTCAATATTTCTTGTAGGGCTGGTTTCGTGTTTGCAAATTCCTTTAGTTTTTGTTTGTCCTGGAAGATTTTTATCTCTCCTTCAATTTTCATTGAGAGCCTAGCTGGATATAGTATTCTTGGCTCTATATTTTTCTCGTTTAGTGCTCTGAAGATATCATGCCAGTCCTTTCTGGCCTGCCAGGTCTCTGTGGATAGGTCTGTTGCCAATCTAATGTTTCTACCATTGTAGGTTACATATCTCTTCTCCCGAGCTGCTTTCAGGATTTTCTCTTTGTCTCTGAGACTCATAAGTTTTACTATTAGATGTTGGGGTGTTGACTTATTTTATTGATTTTGAGAGGGGTCCTCTGTGCCTCCTGGAATTTGATGCCTGTTTCCTTCCCCACATTAGGGAAGTTCTCTGCTATAATTTGCTCCAATATACCTTCTGCCCCTCTCTCTCTTTCTTCTTCTTCTGGGATCCCAATTATTCTAATGTTGTTTCATCTTATCATATTGCTTATCTCTCGAATTCTGCACTCGTGATCCTGTAGTTGTTTCTCTTTTTCTCAGCCTCTTTATTTTCCATCATTTGGTCTTCTATATCACTGATTCTTTCTTCTGCCTCATTTATTGTAGCAGTTAGTGCCCCCATTTTTGATTACACCTCATTAATAGCCTTTTTGATTTCAACTTGGTTATATTTTAGTTCTTCTATTTCTCCAGAAAGGGTTTCTTTAATAACTTCCATGCTTTTTTCAAGCCCAGCTAGTATCTTTAAAGTCATGATTCTGAACTCTAAGTCCGACATTGTACTAATGTCCATATTGAGTAGGTCCCTGGCAGATGGTACTACCTCTTGTTCTTTTTGCTGAGGTGATTTCTTTTATCTTGTCCTTTTGTCCAGAGGAGAATGTATGAATGAGAGAACAAAATGCTAATGGGTTAACAACATCCCCAGAAAATATACTGTATAAAATTCAGAAAAGACCTGAAACCAGGGGAAAAGAAAGGGAATGAAAGAAAAAAGAAAAAGAAAAAGATAAAAACAAAAACAAAACAGAATATGATCAAATATGATCAGGCTAGTGCATAGATCAGTGCCACACACTAGATTTTGGGTGTATTTTGGTCTGTTAGAAGAAAGGGCCTCCTAAAATTTTAAAGGAAGAAAGACTTATATATGTACAAAATAAGGGTTGATACAATGAAGGGATGGGAGATGACTGTAAAGATGAAAATTATAGATTTTAGAAAAGGAATTGGTAAGTTGTTTGAAAAAAGAAAGAAGAAGATTTAAAAAAAAAAGGCGGGGGAGAGAATGTGATCAGGCAGGAGACTAGAACAAAGCCATACAATAGTGATTTAGGGTATATTTTGATCTGTTAGAAGAAACTGTATCTCAAAATTTTAAAGAGAGAACAACATATATATATGCCAAAAATAAGGGTAACCTACTATGAAGGGATAAAATATGACTCTAAAAATGAAAAATAAAAAAATGTTTTTTTAAAAAAGGAATTGATAAGATGTTGGTTGAAAAAAGGAAAAAGAAAAATTAAAAAAAAAAACAGTTAAAAAAAATTAACTTTGAAAAACTAATGAATCATGGTAAAAGCCATGAATTCTATGTGGAGTATTCCCCTAGCGCTGGAGTTCTCCTGTTTTCCTTGATTGGTTAACTTGGTCTTGGCTTGCTGGCTTTTCGTGCTGATCTTCTGGGGGAGGGGCCTGTTGCCGTGGTTCCCAGATGGGTTCCCTCTTTGCTGGAGGCGGAATTTCTCTGCCCTAATCACTCTGGGCTAAGCAAGCTGCTCGGATTTGCTCTCAGGAGCTTTTGTTCCCTGCAAGCTCTCGGTACAGCTTTGGAGGACCAGACTGAAAATGGTGGCTTCCCAATCTCCGCCCCAGAGGAGCCAAGAGCTCGGGCCCCGCTCCTCAGTGCGCCCCCAGAGAAATGCCATCAGTCACTCCTGTCTCCCCGGTCTCCAGCCGCACTCCGTGCTCACCCGGCCTGTGACCTAGTGTTTCTATCTCTGGCACCCAACCCCGTGTGGAGTCTCCAAACCCAGCAGATCCCTGTGGTGCGCTCCCGTGCGGCTCCTCCTCGGGGAGGAAGGGGAGTCTCCCCAGCTCTGCCGCTTGTTGGGTCCCTACTGGGCTGCGGATCACAGTTTATGGCAACCCTGAGCTGAGAGCCCGTGCCTCGCCTCGTCTCTGCTGCTGTCTTCCGTGCTCTGATACCCAGAAGCTCTGCTGCACTCAGGCACCCCTGGTCTTTCTGTGACCCCGAGGGTCCTGAGACCACACTGTCCCGTGAGGGTTCCATCCCCCGCTTAGCCACTGGAGTGACCAGCAGAGCCGACTTCTTAAAAGTTCTGATTTTGTGGGATGCCTGAGTGGCTCAGTCGGTTAAGTGGCTGCCTTCAGCCCAGGCCATGATCCCAGGGTCCTGGGATCGAGTCCCACATCGGGCTCCTTGCTCAGCAGGGAACCTGCTTCTCCCTCTCTCTCCCTCTGCTTGTGCTCTCTCTGTCAAGTAAAAAAAAAAAAAAAAGTTCTGATTTTGTGCTCCACGGCTCTATCACTTGCCAGAAGTGGCCATCAGAGGCCCCCTCCTCTGCCGTCTATCATCCCGAATATCGCCTCGGATTCACTTCTCCCCACATCCTACCTTCCAGTAAGTGGTCGCTTTTCTGTTCTGAGAGTTGTTGCTATTCTTTTCTTTGATATCCTGTTGAGTTTGTAGGTGTTCAGAATGGTTTGATCCCCATTCAGCTGAATTCTTGAGACCAGACGAAATCCACGTCTCCTACTCCTCTGCCATCTTGCTCCCGAAAGCCTAGATGGTGAATTCTCTATTGGCAAAACACATTTCATCACACTTTGTAAGTACCAAAAAAAAAAAACAAAAACCAAACAAACCCCCCCACCACACACACACACACACAAAAAAAAAAAAAGGAAAAGAAAGAAAGAAAGAAAAAAAAATATCTGAGTACCCTCAACTTGCTCTTTTTTTCTGGTGTTCTATCAGAAAAAGTTACCAACTTTTACTCAATTTTCCCTGTCAGCAATTTGAAAATCATTTCCTTCCTCTTTACCTTTAACCAATTAAACACCAAGCACTTAGAACTCTTTATCTCTAAAATCTGTTATTCTCCATCCCACTATTGTTTATTTAGTCCAACTCATCATTTCTTGCTTTAATTATTTTCATTTTCACTCTGTTTTCCTGATTTTAATGAGTGAAACCTTAAAGGCACTTCAAGAAATACTCTATTGTTGCAAGCAGCAATACTTTCCAAAAATCTATCTCATTCACTGATTTATTTACCAAACACAGGGACTCTGCTATGCTTTATGATGGTTAGGATAAAAAAGGAAGAGCCCTTGGCTTTACTTTTACAAATGGAGTAGACAAACTTAAGAAGAATAATAAAGAACCAAGGCATCCAAATTGGTAAGGAAGAAGTAAAACTTTCACAATTTGCAGATGACATGATACAATATATTGAAAACCCTAGAGATTCTATAAAAAATTAGAATACAAAATTAATATACAGAAATCTGTTGTGTTTCTATACACTAAATAACAAAGTAGCAGAAAGAAGAATTAAGAAAACAATCCCATTTACAATTGCACCAAAAATAATAAAATACCAAGGAATATACTTAACCAAGGAGGCAAAAGACCTGTACTCTGAAAATTTTAAGAAACTGATGAAAGCAAATGGATATGACACAAAAAATGGGAAGAGATTCCATGCTTATAGACTAGAAGAACCGATATTGTTAAAATGGCCATACTACTCAAAACAGTCTACAGAGTCAGTGCAATCCCTATCAAAATACAATAGCATTTTTCACAGAGCTAGAACAAATAATCCTAAAATTTGTATGGAACAACAAAAGATTTCAAAGAGCAAAAGCAACCTTGAGAAAGAACAAAGCTGGAGGCAAATTCTGAAATCTGCAATCCAAGATTTCAAAGTATACTATGAAGCTATAGTAATCAAAATGGTATGGTACTGGCACAAAAATAGACACAAAGATCAATGGAATAGAATAGAGAGCCCAGAAGTAAACCCACGCTTTTATGGTCAATTAATCTAGGACAAAGAAGGCAAAACTATGCAATGGGAAAAGACAGTCTTTTCCATAAATGGTGCTGGGAAAACTGGACAGCTGCATGCAAATGAATGGAATTAGACACTTCTTACACCATACACAAAAATAAACTCAACTGGATGAAGACCTTAAAGGTGAGGCCTGAAACCATAAAACTCTTAAAAGAAAACATAGGCAATAATCTCTTGTACATTTTCTTTGGCGACATATTTATGGATATGTCTTCTCAGGTGAGGGAAACAAAAGGAAAAATAAACTATTGGGACTACACCAAAATAAAAAGCTTTTGCACAATGAAGAAAAGCATCAACAAAACAAAAAGACAACCTACTGAATAAAGGAAGATATCTGTAAATGATATATCTGACAAGGGATTAATATCCAAAATATAGAACTATAGAATTATGTATAAAATATAACATCTAATAGTTATATGAAGAACCTATACAATTCAATACCCAAACAATCTGACTAAAAAAATGGGCAGAGTACCTGAGTAGATTTTTTTCTAAGAATATATACAGATGGTCAACACATTTTGAAAAGATGCTCAACATCCTCATCATCAGAGAAATGCAAATCAAAACCACAAAGATATTACCTCATATGAGTCAGAATGGCTAGAATCAAAAAGATAAGAAATAACAAGTGTTGGTGAGAATGTGGAGAAACAGAAACCCTAGTGCAGTGTTGGTGGGAATGTAAACTGATGTAATCACTATGGAAAACAGTACGGAGTTTCCTCAAAAAATTAAAAACAGAAATACCATATGATCCAGTAATACCACCACTGGGAATTTACCAAAAGAAAATACTAATTTGAAAAGATATATGCACCCCTATGTTTATTGCAGCATTATCTATAATAGCCAAGATATGGAACCAACCCAAGTATCCAGCAATAGATAAATAGATAATGAAGATGTGGTATATACATACAATGGGATATAACTCAGCCATAAAAAAGAATGAAAATTTGCCATTTGCAGTACCATGGATAAACCTAGAGGGTATTATGGTAAGTGAAATAAGTTGGACAGAGAAAGACAAATAACATATGATTTCACTTATATATTTAATCTAAAAAGTAAAACAAAACAAACAGATTCTTAAATACAGAGAATAAACTGATAGTTGTCAGAAGGGAGATGGAAGGGTGGTTGGGCAAAATAGATTATGGGGATTAAAAGGTACAAACTTCTAGTTATAAAATAAGTTACAGAAATGAAATGCATAGCCTATAGAATAGAGTGAATATACTGTAATAATGTACGGTGGTAGATGGTTACTACTTATCATATAGACTTCTTCAATCATTATATTGTATACATGAAACTAATATCAACTATACTTCAATAATAATTTATTTTTAATTTGAAAAAAAGGGAATCAAAGAAAACAATCATGACTCAAGGTATTTGGGAGCACATAAGTAAGAGTGAATATTTGAGGGGTGCCTAGGTGATTCAGTCAGTTAAGTGTCTGCCTTTGGCTTGGATCATGATCCCAGGGTCCTGGGATCAAGCTCCACATCAGACTCCCTGCTCAGTGAGAGTCTGCCTCTCCCTCTCTCTCTGCCACTCCCCCTACCTGTGCTCTCTCTCTAATAAATTTTAAAAATCTTTAAAAAAATGAGTGAATATTTGAGCTGAATCTTCAGAGAAGAGTAAAAGTTTGTTTATTTTGTGTGTGTTCCTTTGCTTTCTATTTGGAGCGAGGTTAAGGAGTAACCTGGATTGTGGCCTGTGGGCAGTGGGGGGCAGGGGTAGGAATTGGCTGTTATTTTTATTTTTAGAAGATAGCATTAGTGGCAATTTAAGACTTGTTGGAACTAGAACATTTTGATCATCTTAATTTTTCTGTTATATGACAATGATTATTTGGAAGTTAAGCAAGAAAACTCACCATTAAAAAAAAAAATTCAGCTTCTTTGTCATGGTGGAGCTGCAAAGCACCATAAATCAGATCTATTTATTCTGCAGAGACTTACTTAACAGGTCTCTTAGGCAAATATTAATCAAATAGGCACCCAATTCCCTAAATCAGCAGAACTCTGGTGTGGGAAAAATGCAGAAAAATGTGCAAAGGGACTTAGGAACCTCCTGAGAGGAAGAGATTAAGATCCCAGCTTCTTTCTGTTTGAGCTTCAATGCTATCACATTTTTACTGCTGAACTGATTATATTCCACAAAAGACCCACTGAAAGGAAAGGACCTGAGGGGAAGGTGCCAGGAGGGGAAGACAAGCCTGGCTGGCCACCCAGGCTCCACAGCAGGGCCTAAACGCAGGTGAGAATGGGCGTGTGACTGACACTGGAAATCCCTCCCTCTCCCAGAGGAAAATGTTGGCACAATTGCTGGACCTTCATAGTTGAACTAAAGAACTTTAACCTTGTATATCCCCTTGAGCACCTGTGGATGAAGAGCTCATGGGAGTAGGATCCAGACCAGTAATGATGTCTTTCCTGCAGATGATCAGGAAATATTCCATAGGGCAGCACAAGTGTTCAACTCCTCCAATTGGCAGCAAAAGAAACCAGGGAGTCAAAAAGATTGCAACTGCCTGTGGCCATGTCTAATTCTTGAGTTCTCTTTCAGCCTAAGCAGGACTAGCCACTCTGGGCTGAATAACTCCGCACGAGTTCTTAGACAATTGTTGACTATTGAGGAGGACTTAGGAGAGATACTCTAAAATCCTTATGGTCTTAGTTTGCTAGAGCTGCCATAACAAAGTGCCACAGAATGGGTGACGCTGACAGCCATAGTTTATGTTCTCACAGTTCTGGAGGCCAAAAGTCTGAGATCAGGATGTCGGCTGGGTTGGTTTCTTCTGAGGCCTCTCTCCTTGTTTTGTAGATGGGATGGCCATCTTCTCCTCACAGTCTCCTCACAGTCTTCTCTCTGTGTGTATCTGTGGCCTCTCTTCATACACAATACACCATTTGTGTGGGAGCAAGCCCCACCGAAATGACCTCATTTTAATTCAGTCACCTCTTTACAGGCTCTACTTTCAAATACAGTCCTATACTGAGGTACTGAGGATTAGGACTTCAACACATAAATGTGGCAGGGCACAGTTCAGCCTAGAACACTTGCCAAGTTCACAAACGGAGACTTGAGGGAACTTGAATGTTAAGAAGAGATAACCCTTAGTATTTTTAAGTTATTTTATTGTCAGATCATTACCCATCACCAATTATTTCATATCTAATGCTATGTCAACTTGCTTCAGAAATTTTTTTCAATGTATTAATGAATATAGAAGACGCAGTTGAGGCTCCTAGTGAATCTTGCTTCATTCCCATTCACATCTGTCCCTTCACGAAGTCATCAGTATGTTCCCTGACCACATTCCTATGGATATTTTTATTCTTTTGTTGTCAACTTACCTGCACTCTAAGCTGGTGAAGTAGATCATAACATTTATATCTGCTTAAAATTCTTATTTAAATGTCAGCTTCAGAATAAAGTTCACACTCCCTAGCATGGCATAGTTGTTGTTTTTCTTTTTAAGATGTATTTATTTATTTTTACAGAAAGAGAGCACATGCAAGAGGTGGTGATGGTGAAGGGACAGAGGGGGAGAGAGAGGGAGAAGGACAGAATCCCAAGTAGACTCCAAACTGAACATGGAGCCTGATGCAGGGCTCAATCCCACGACCCTGAGATCATAACCTGAGCTGAAACTGAATTTGTCACCAAACAGACTGAACCACCCAGGCACCATTAACATGGCATAGTTTTTAAAGATCTGTCCTCACCTGTCTTTCCAGTCCTATTCACTGTCTTGCTCCTACACAATAAGGAGCTGAACTCGTCATTTGCACACACATATCTCCATTCCCTTCCTTACACATGCTCTTCTCTTTCCCTAGATTGACCTTGCCTTATTAAGATGGGGACGCTGATCCTGGAACCTAATTCCACCAAAACCCATAACTCAGGGAAGGGAGTGGGGGTTTAGGGAGACATATAAGAGAGCCCTTCAAACAAATTGAAAATTTGGTCCAGGTT
Organism: Callorhinus ursinus; assembly: GCF_003265705.2. Classification (NCBI taxonomy): domain Eukaryota; kingdom Metazoa; phylum Chordata; class Mammalia; order Carnivora; family Otariidae; genus Callorhinus; species Callorhinus ursinus. The sequence goes on along the minus strand of NW_027397155.1, from coordinate 1,855,529 downwards.
CTAAAATTTTAAAAGCCTTTTCATTACATCCATGTTCAACATCTGTCTCTTCTCAAGAAAAAAAAAATTATTTCTATCAAATTGAGGTCATAGGCTTCCCAGGAAAAGGCACAGGCCAGCTTCCCTCCAGGCAACAGATTCTCCCATACAGGGCTATCTCTGCACAGGAGGCACAGCTACATGGAGCAGCCAGTTCCTGCACACAGCCTTGCTCCACCACCTGTGCTAAGTGCTTCCTTGGGATGAGACAAGGAACTGGGGTAGGAGAAGCCTGGCAGTATCCTGAGGTAATTCCTGAGGGCTCTCTTCCTATACTCATTATCCTGGCAGACACTCAACCTCCAGGTCTCCCCAGAGCACCCCAAGTCAGTTATACCAAAGCATCATGGGCATCCTCCTTCCTGAATGATAGAACAGAAGGTTAATCCCCAGGCACAGTGCCTGGGGAGGCCAGGGAGTGGATGAGGAAAAATAGATGAGTGTAAGAGGGAGACTGTGTCAGCTCTCTCGCCCTCATTACTGGGAGCAGACAGAAGGTGTCTTGGTTTGCAGACCTGAGGGGGTGCTGGCTGCCTACAGCGTCATCACTAGAGATAAAACCAGGGGAGAGAACCAAGACCTCATGGGGCAGTTTTGCCTGGAATGAATGAGAACACAGTAAAATGAGACACTCAGGTGGTCTTCTCTTGTCATGCTGACAACGTCTCACACAGGGCTCAGGACTTAATACAGGATGAACAATTACCACCTGACATGGCTCATGGACTATGAACAGAAATGCATCCACAGGAGGCAATATAAGAAAATTCAACTTTATAAAACAATAGTTAAGTTTGGGGTATCAACAAACACTTGAAATACAAGTAACATGCATTTTTAAATAAAGATCTCACACCATACCCACCCACCCCCACACACAATCACACACAAACAATCACACAATGAGCAACAAGAGAATTTCTCTTTCTTTTTCTTTTTATTTTTTGGAAAAGAAGAAGCTTGTGCAAAGTAACAAATCTAAAAGACACTGACTGACTCCAAAGAGATCAGAAATAAGCTAAAAGGACTGTCTCTCTGAGACATTGTTATGCCAATATTGTTCCAGGATTGTTTCAACACTTTCATGTGATCATGCCTGTTTCCTCAAATAGATGACAGTGTTCCTACCTAGATCAGAGTTTACCTCATCCACTTTTGTATAGGCTACTGTGTCTACAAAAGTGACAGGCACAAAGAAGGCGCTAAATCAACATTTCTGGAAAGGAAGGAAATTAAGGGGAGAAAGGAGCAATGGCAGGATGGAGACAGGAAAGGAGATAGGGAGGAAAATGGGTGAGGGATGTTTTAGGGTTTTCCAGAATTATACAGAAATCCACTCTCTGAGCCAAGATATAGGTTAAATATTTTTTTCATTGAGAGGAATACAAAATGGCCAGAAGCTATGCAGTTAAAAGGCAGGTCAACAGTTTTTGTACACAGCTCTAATTCTCCAATCTTATTCAATGATCAAACAATATTTAGATATATTCTGCACTGTTTCTTATCGTCTTCTCCCCAAAGCTGGCCATGTTCAATAAACAAAACAGTTGTGGGCCCTGGGGGACAAATAAGCAGAAATCCTAAACAAAGGACATCAAACAGGCACTTGAATAGGTTTTCCAGCCTTTTCCAAGGCAGATGTACCAAGAGCTGAAGGCATGGCAGCACTGAACTTGACCAACCTTGCTTAAAACCAGTATCTATCCTTTATGGAAGTATCCTTTTTCTTATAAATAGGACAAATTGCAATATGGTCCATGCTAGCAAATGCTATACCTATGAGAGAAGTTTATCTCTTGATTATTCTCTAAAAACAAGAAGGAAGAAGGAAGCCAGGACTGGGACTCGGAGATTCTCCATCCTAACATTTTCTCTTTCACTAATTTTGAGGGGAACATGGGGAAACCTTTATTTATCTAAATCTATGGCATCCTCATTGAAGTTGCTCCCCCTCATCTCTCCCTCTCTCTCTTGCTGGGCCATGAATGTACGCATGCCTGCTCATGTGTGCACATGCGTGCACACATAAAGACAGTGTGTGTGTGTGTGTATGTGTGTATTTTTCTCTGGAAGATGATTAAAGGAGCACTTGAGATAATTCCTGGGAGGTCTGAGAAGTTAATTTTATTTTCAAGGTCACAGACATTTACTAGGAAGTATAGTGTGACAAAATTGTTTTATGAAATTTTTACTGTTTTTCCCCTTAGAAATTGGTCCCATTGCCCAACTCTTGCCTCTCCTTTAGATCATTATAGCAATTTAAGAATACTCTTCTCTGGTTCTAGTTCTAGTTAAGACAGAGTAAGAAGCTCCCTCTACCCTGTAACTTCCACCAAGTACAACAATAAAACCTGCACAGAATGTGGAGAGCCACTGCTTCAGGACTCTGAAAGATAAATAGTGGCAGACAGGTGGAGGAAGAACATCAGAATTCAAAGTAGCAACATAGATGCATCATTTGCCAGTTCCCCCACCTGTCATCCTGCTGTTTTGCACCAGGTAGGGCACAGTTGTGGAAGTACCCAACAGGACAAGACTGGAATTAAGAAGATGAGGGAGGCAGGTTATGCAGACAGAGCCAGATCCTGTCTTCATTTATAATTGTAATATAATGGATTTTTGTATTAATTTTGATTTTTTAATCATGCATTATAATTGTATTTATCTTGGTTATTGATTTTTTTGGCACCCCTTACATTTTGTACCTATGGTGTATGCCTTGCTTGTTTCACCCTGGTCCTGGCCCTGTAGCAAAGTAGGGTAACTAAAACACATTTTCTGGGTGGGGGCCCATAAATGTGAGCCACGGGGAACTGGTAATTGCCAAGGAGACTAAGGATAGAAAAGAGCTCAGGAAAGTGACCCCATGGAAATTATATATCAACTGCTGGCCTAAACCCCCAGCTGGGCAGGGGTGGATCGGATTCTAACCAGCAAACCAAAATCTGTGAGAACTGAGCCACTAGATAGAGCACAGACAGGACAGAGAGAAACAAAGGTTTTGAAAGCTCAATTGACATTGGAACCCCAGACAAGACAATCCCACAGAAGGCAGGATTAATTTACAGCTTAAACCTACCAGAAACAGAGGTACCAATATTCTCGATAGTGTTTAAATAGGATACAATCCAACATTAGCCAGTATATGAAGAAGGGAAATCTCAGCTCACATCAGAAAAGACAATCAACTGTTGCCAAAGTCAAGATGACAGAGGCGTTGGAATTATTTGACTGCATCTTTAAGGCAGCTATTATAAAATGTTCCATCAAACAATCATGAACACTCTGGAAACAAATGAAAATATAGAAAGTCTCAGCAAAGAATCAGAAGATGTAGGAAGAACCAAACAGATATCTTATAGCTAAAAAATACAAATAACAGAAATAAAGAATTCACTAATTGGACTCAGGAGTGAGATGGAGATGAATAGAAGAAAATAGAGAAAAGCGTCAGAAAACTTGAAGATAGTAAGTAGAAATTATCCAGTTTGAACAACAGAGAGAAAAGAGATTTAAAAAAAAAAAGTCTCTGAGACCTGTAGAACAATAAAAACAGGCTTAATATTTGTGTTGTCAGAGTCCCAGAAAGCAATGAGGAAGAGTTTGGTCCTGAAAAACCCAGTTGAAGAAATAATGACCAAAAACTTTCCAAATATTTTGGTGTACAGTTCTAACAATTTTAATGCATATATCGAAGCATATGGCCACTACTACAAACAGCCAACAGTAGCACTGAATTTCACACCTGGGTCTCTTTTCCTCAAGAGCTTATTTAGATCCTGTCCATATGCTTCCTTAGGTCTCCATTTGAATTCTACCAGATAATCTCTTATGTAAAATACGAGGTAAAGGATGTTATTTGGCTCTCATAATTTCTTCCATGCTCACAAGTTCCTGACACTGAACTATCAATGCAGTATTAACAACTATATTATGAGCAGTTTCCCTCAAAACTATTTATTTTTTAGAGGGGGGAGGGGCAGAAGGAGAGGGAGAGAGAAAATCTTAAGCAGCCTCCACACCCATTCTGGAGCCGATGTGGGGCTCAATCCCACGACCCTATGATCATGGCCTGTGCTGAAATCAAGAGTCGGACACTTTACTTACTGAGCCACAGGTGCCCCAAAGCTTTTTTTTTTTAATAGATGAAAATCTCCAGGGATCTAAAAGACATCGAACACGCCTCTGAAAATCAGCATGGAAAGCTTTCAGAGTGTGGGGTCTCTTCACTTGCTGGTTCTTCAGCCAACAAAGGGGGCACATGTGCAAATGTGAAGTATGTATAGGTCCCAGCAGTGCATCTGAGAAAACCATCAAAGACAAATGTTGTGTCCAATGACAAAGGTACATTTCTAAAAACCAGCAGGAGCTTCACTCACATTAGTAAAGAAAATTAAATTAAAAACCAAATAAGATCAGGAGTGTGGGATCATAAGACCAAACCAGAGAACTTCAATAAATTTTATCAAAAGAAGTGTGCCAAGGACAAATAGCCATTTTTGTTCTCAACCAGGTGCCCTGTTAGAGAAAAGTGTTAAGCATTTTCTTCTCACAGCAAAGCCAATGGTGGCAGCAGGAATGGGGGATCTGAATGAACGGCTGAGATGAGAAACGCATTCTTATTTATGTCACTGCTGCTCATATAGGGAGCAAAGGCCATGTGGTATAGCAGAAAGCATACCCATCTTGAAATCAGAACCCTTTGTAAAGCTCATGTCTCCCATTATACATGAACTTGGGCAAGCCATTATCCCTCTGTCTTGAACTCCCTTTCACAAACTGTGAAGAATGAAGATACTATGCTGCCTCACACAACTGTTGTAAAAATTAATGCACCAGGTCCTACCTCTTTGAGCTGAGATATCCTGAAGAGGGGGCATTTTTCCTGCACATGGAGGGGCAGTTACTCTCATTTGAAAGACCTTTTATCTCTACCTTGTTCTGTGAGTCTTGAAGAACCAGGCTGGAGTGAAACCAGGTCTCTCTGAGTTCATTAGATCTCTGGGTAGTTTTCTGCATTCCAACAGCCTCAAACTTTATATATTACATAGAGAAATAAAACAATACTTCCATTTCCTGGTTTTGAAATACTTCAATGAAGCAGATTGTCCACCTGGATATGAGTATAAATTTTAGAAAAAAAAGCAAAAGGGAAATAAATATCACCCTGTTGTGCATCACAGTTTTAAGGCTAAGAACCCTATGGATAGTTTAACTTAACTTGGGATTTACTAGCATCTACTAGATAAGACATGCTTTCTGCCCTCTAGCTGCATCAAGCACAGCTGGGGAGATGGAAATCTCACTCGATACGCCAGTGTGGTAAATCTAGTAATGGAAAGATACACAAGAAACAGAGGTAGCATACAGGAACCCACTAACTTTGCTCAGGAGGGCAGGTATGCCTCCCAGAAAAAGTGGTGTCTGAACACAAAGATGTGTAGGGTTTCTTAGGTTGGAAATAGGAACAGTCTTTCCAGGCAAGAGGAATAGCTTACACAAAAGCACAGAGCCAAGTGATGGCAGGGAGTTATGAGGAGATCTCCTTAAATCTACCATGCTCCCAGAATGAAACCATTAGGATGAGAATCCATTTCCCCAGACTCAGGGTTGTCTGCTTCTAAATTTTGCCCAGATGGGATAATGTAGGGAATAACATGTAGACAAAAGATCTAAGCTAACTATTTGATCTTGGGCAAACCACTCTGGATATTAGTTTCCTTATCTATGAAATGAGTGAAAGATTATTGCTACTTCATACAGCTGTTGTGAGGATGTGCTGAGAGGAAAGCATTCCTTAAACTGTAAATCTATGCAGATGTTTATTACTCTGGATATTACTTTAGATATGGTCATTTATAAATCACTTATATTCAATTAAGCTTAAGCAGCTACATTTATAAAGCAACAGATCCACAGTGCCCTGAATAATAGTAAATAATATGCGGCTGCTGCTAAAATGTGCTAGGAATTGATGTAGGTAGGACAAGTCTAGATGTTTTGAATCACTTTCAAGATGTTTGGTGACTAGGAAGAGAAACATCCATCATTTATGACTTCCCATCAGCAAAGTGTAAGGGAAAAGCTGTCACATGAAAGAAGGATTATGATAGAAAAGTAGAATAAGGTGAGAAAGCCTAAGAAGATACTTGAATGCATGATTTATTTAAAAAACATGATAGAAAACCTTCAGAATGAGACATCTGATGTTCAGACTTCAGCAGCTCAGAAGAGGAGGTGTCAGAAGTCTTAAGGAAGAAACTACTAGGGGTGCTTGGGTGGCTCAGTCATTTAAGCATCTGCCCTCAGCTCAGGTCATGATCTCAGGGTCCTGGGATTGAGCCCCATGTCAGGCTCCCTGCTCAGCAGGGAGCCTGCTTCTCCCTCTCCCTCTGACTGCTGCTTCCCCTACTTGTGCTCTTTCTGTCAAACAAATAAATAAAATCTTAAAAAAAAAGAAAGAAAGAAAGAAGAAACTACTACAAGGAGAGACAATAGGAGAGGCCTGGGAGGTCCAATGATGGATACCAACCTGTTCTGTTTTGCGTTGCTTTCAAAGGCTCTCACACTGCTTCTTAGGTGCCATTTCATAACTTCTGTAATTTTTTTTCTTTCCTTTGGGAGTGTGTGTACGTGTAAGAAAAGGGCAGCTTATATGTACTAATTTGCTTTGAGAATATGGCGAAGTATTTTTTTAGCTTTCCTCTGGATGGTGACTCCCCTAAAAAACTTGTAAGTCATCTGACATGATAATTAAGAGCCCCTAAGATATGTAATTAATTGATAAATTAATTCTTTCTTTCTTCTGTTAACCCACCAACCCTACATTATTCCAGCTCTTGGCTGGATGCTATGAATAGGAAGGTGAGGAGGAATCCACCACCTGCACCCTCAGGCCACTTGCTTTGGGAAGCTTCCAGAGAAGCAGGGAGGATGGCCAGCTGAGCAGCAATTACAGAAAGGCTCATTGCGGTTCTGATAGGAGACATACAACATTATGGCAATCCTGGCAGAAATTTTGTGTATAGTTTGGAATGGGGGTGGATTGGAGTAAGGATTAGCATCTAAATAATGGATTTTTTAATGCGAACATTTAATGAGTATCTGAAATTTTCATGCTGATTTGGGGAACATAGAAACTACCAAATCTAGGGATGCCTAGGTGGTTCAGTCAGTTAAGCATCTGCCTTTGGCTGAGGTCATGGTCTCAGGGTCCTGGGATCAGGTCCCACATGAGGCTCCTTGCTCAGCGGGGAGTTGGCTTCTCCCTCTGCCTCTGCTGCTCCCCCTGCTTGTGCTCTCTCTCTCTCTCTCTGACAAATAAATAAATAAAATCTTAAAAAAAAAAAAACACTACCAAATCTAATGCATTAACTCCAAGTTTCTTCGATGATTCATGTGTTGATCCAGTGAATACTTAATGAATGTCACTTCCTTCTGTGGGCCAGGCACTGGGGTATAGAGCAACGAACAAGACTGACCTGATCCCCTCCCTTACTGAGCTTAAATGTAACCCATCTAAAATCTTCAGTGCACAGCTAGAGAAATGCTTAAGCCAAAAGGAACACATCACTAGTTAAAAGTGGAGACATTCCCTTCCCTGGGAAAGCATGCCCAGGACACAAGCTTGAAAACAGCCTGAGAAATCATGGGGTCCTTTCCTCTGCCTGCACAAAGGGCACAAACATTCGACCTGGTATTCCTGGGTGGAATGTGCTTCCCTACTCTCCAAAACTACGCACAAAACACCCAGGCTTGCTTTGAAGTCCTCCTTAGCCCTGCAGAGCCAGCCCTAATGCATGAGGGAAAGAACATGTCTGAAGACCGAGCTGGGTTGAAGTCTCAGCCTCAAAGCTTCGCAAGCGGCGTGGCCCCGAGTGAGGAGTGGATTTCCCCTAGCCTTGTTCTCCTCTACCTGAAAAATGGGGGAAAGCACAGCAGTCTTCTGGACTTGAGGTGAGGATTCAGGAGACTAATCTAAATGAAGAACACCACATTTTTTTAAACACCACATGTGTTTAATAAATGTTTCCTTGTGCTTCAAAGTCCTGTCCAATTGTCAACTCTTGTGTTCAAACTTTCATTTCCTTTGCCCAAGTATGTAACTGTACTCCCATCTTAAGTTGAATGCAATTTAAAAAAATGAAATTTGTATGTTTCTTCACCAAGCTATGAACTCCGAGAGGATAAGGAATATGTGTGTAGCTTTGCCTAAGTTCAGTGCTTGGAACCTTTTAACTGCTCTTTACCTCCCTCCCCTGCATGATTACCATGACTTTCTCATGAACAGGAGGTGGAAATGACAGGAGGTCAAGGAATTCCTTAGAGCATCCTCTCAAATGGAAAACATTGCTTGGCAAATCTCTGACTCAGTCAGAGGTACTTACCTGAAGTGGAAAGTTCAATAAATTTCCAGGTGAGTGGCCATACATTTTTGGCAGCCAAAACAAATAAGGAGATATGAATATTTATGTAATTTGATATGCAAAAGAGGAAAACAAACCAAAGGCATTAGTAAGAGCACAATTATCTCTGGTATTAAAACCAGAGAATCATTTGTCTGGGGCCTCACACAGAGGACACTGTTTAATTTAATTAACCATGCCCACAAGAGCATCCTTGCTGTAAATATAACATACAACAAAACGACCATAACTGTGAAATCCAGGGACATTCCCGCTGGTCATTTGCAATCTAGAGGTAGACTTTACAATACCTACAGGAACAAATGGACAGTATAATCTTCAGGCAGTCCTGTGTAAACACATTTCTCAGAGCCAGTTTAATGTGCATGGAGCATCTGTGACTTCGAGAACCTGCTCCCTGAATAGTAGAGCAGCAGCATTGCACAGTGGTCAAGAGTCCAGGCTCTGGACTCATATTGACCTACTACTTATGATTAATTCTATGACCTTGGGCAAATCATTTAACCTCTCTGAGCCTTGCTTTTTCATCAATAGAATGGGGATAACAATAGGATGTATACTGTAGGTTGCTGTAAGCATAAAACAAAATGTGTGAAAAGCACTTAGCTCAGTGTATGGGATATGGTAAGCATTTAATAAATACTATTAATGCATGCTTTGAAAAGAAAAATCATTGATTCTCATGAGTAGTTATTTCCTTCAATTGAGTTTGGTTATACTTTATTCTGGTTTGTAATTACTATTTATTCTAATAGGGGTTTCCTTCAGAATCTCTGCTGATCTGAGCAATAGAATCTACTTGATTTTGTAGTTACCCCCTTTATGTGAAACTTTAAGCCTTGTATCTTGGAGGAGGCATCATCCTTCAGGAATGTTCCTACAATAGGCATGAGTCATGAAGCTCAAAGTCCTCCACATGCCCCAAGCCCCTGTGGGAAGAGACTACCTTGGTCTCTGCCCAGAGTGTTCCCCTCAGGGATCACAGTTAAATGTTACTAGACCCACTCAGGGGTGTTCTGTTTCAGGGTTTCTGTGTATTCATTAATTATTTATTAAGCACCACTATGTGCCACGTGCTATATTTGGTCCTAAGTCTGTTACAGTGAATGAGATGGCATGCTTGTTCTCAGGCCCTCCGGACAGGATCCTTGGCTTCTATCCAAGAGTCTGGTCTGGCTCATGGCTGGCAATGGGGCAGGCCTTGAACAGGGACCAGTGGATTGTGGTGGGCGTACACATGCATGTCCCCCCACTGTGCTGTGTCTTGATTCTCTGGATGCTCACAGTCTCCTTTGGAGGCTCTAGCCTCATTATAACAATCTTGGTAAAAGTAAGCCTTTGTGATTTCATAAAATCAATTAAGCAAACATTCAATTTTGTGGATACTCATTGAGCTTGGGAAATGAATGGAATTGACATCTTTTCTGTTAGCACTTTGGCATGCTTTGGTTTTTCTTAAAGCTGTCTCTCTCCTTGAGAGGTAAAGGCTGAAGTGTTCAGAGTGGCCACAGATAGGCACAATATTTGTTTTTCTTCTCTTTCTGTAAGCACAGTTTTGATCAGGACTTTATGTTTCCAAAGAACAGCCAGATCCCTGAGTTTTATTAAATCCAAAGATCCCTTGGGGCGCCTAGGTGGCTCAGCTGGTTGAGTGAATGCCCTCGGCTCAGGTCATTATCCTGGAGTCCCAGGATCGAGTCCTGCATTGGGCTCCCTGCTCAGCAGGGAGTCTGCTTCTCCCTCTGACCTTCCTCCCTCTCATGCTCTCTATCATTCTCTCTCTCTCAATAAATAAATAAAAATCTTTAAAAAAAAAAAAGATCCAAAGATCCCTGGGTCTTACTATGACAAGAATCCCTGCTTTCATCTATCTCACTGGGTCTAGATTCTTGTAACATTTTATGTCAGACAGAACTTTTCAAAGTGCAGAGGAGTCAAGCAACTTTCCCAAGGTCACAAAACAAGTGGGACCAGAACCTAGATCTGACTCCAAAGTCATATTTTCCACTATACCAGGGCCTCTCAACCTTGGTAATATTATCATTCTGGGCCAGATAACTCTTTCTTGTTTGTATGTCCTACGTATTTTAGGATATTTAACAGCACCCCAGACCTAAACCAACTAGAGGCCAGGAGCACTCTCCATTTGTGAAAACCAAAATTTTCTCCAGACATTGCCAAATGTCCCTGCATTAAAAACCATGGCCCTGGTTTTTAGACTTGGGGAAACCATTCATCCAACCTAAGTAATTGAACCTCCTGAAAATTGCTGAAATATCAAATTATATACAGTAATCTCTTAGGGACTGTGGGGATGCCAAAGTGCATGAAAGAAACTTAATAAAAAAGCTTTGGGATGAAGAAAACGAAGATGGGATTGCTTCTGGGGACAATCATTTATTTTATCAGGGGAGGGAGCTATTAAAGCACTGTTGTCCATTCACTGATCTGGCCAACATTATCAATACCCTATAATGTGGATAGTAATAATCAGAGTTGTGACAATAATCTTATGATATTTTTACTGATTTTGCCAATGAGGAAACTGAAGCTAAGAGAAATAAAGTAGCCTGCTTCAAGGGCACCTGGGTGTCTCAGTTGGTTAAGCACCTGACTTCTTAATTTTGGCTCAGATCATGATATCAGGGTTGTGAGATAGAGCCCTGAGTCAGGCTCTATGCTGGGCATGGAGTCTGCTTAAGATTTTCTCTCTCCCTCTGCCCCTACCCCAACACCATTCACATATCTATCTAAAAAATAAAAATTAAAAAATTAAAATAAAGTAGTCTGCTTCAGATGAAGCAGCTGTAAAGAGAAAAAGCCAGGACAGGCATCCATATCTGCATCATTCCAACCAGGATTCAAGGGGATCCCCAATGGTGGACAGTCACAGATGCTGCAAGAGACCCAAGTACAAGCAGTTGGCAGAAGCTTCGGGAGTAAAATGAAAATAGCAAATTAGCCATGAGTTGCAGTGCTGACCAAAATGAGAATATTAATCATACATATTTGGAAAAGATATCCCAGATGTCTAGTGCCATTAACCTATTTATATATCATAAATGAAGACATCGCTTTTTTAATGATCATTTAAGAATCAAATTGCAATATATGTGTGACTCAAAAAGAGGGCTGATTCTAACTAGAAACATATTACATTAGAGCAAGTTAGAAACATTAAGGCAATGGAAATACACTTCATAATTTTTTTAAGATTTTTAAAAAATTTGTCAGAGAAAGAGCACAAGCAGTGGGAGCCATGGGCAGAGGGTGAAGCAGGCTCCCCATTGAGCAAAGAGCTCGATGTGGGGCTCAATCCCAGAACCCTGGGATCATGACCTGAGCCAAAGGCAGATACTTAACCCACTGAACCACCCAGGAAATACACTTTTTTAAAACATAAGCTTAATTGCCTATAGGAAAAAAAACTTCAAATGCTATAACATTTTATCCTAGCTTGTTTGTAGGCTGAACCCATTCTGGAGATTTTTCTGTCCTTTGTGCTTCTGAGAAATGTCTGGCTGTAAAGACTTGTTCTGGATGGTTCAGCACAGGGCTGAGGCCTGATTTCCCCTCACATTATGACTCACAGTACTTGAGGAAGACCTGCTCATCCACTGTGCTGGGAAGCCCGTTTTGCACCATACAGAGGTGTTACAGTGAGGGTGAATGGTCAGGCTCACTCTGTTGTCATCTTCATGTGGCTACAAGTCTTCATTTTAGTAACTACACAAAGTCCTGATGCAGTTCACCCTGAAACAGGGTCTTTCTTTATTGAAATTTTTTATAGTTTTGGTTAGATGAAGATCTTTTATAATTTAAACAGATGCCATTAAAAGTATTTAAAGCACTAACGGAAATGCTGTAAGTATATTTAACATAAGGAGAAATATTTCTAATACATACAACAACAAAGGACCTAAGATTTTTAATATATAAAGAGCTTTCATCAGCCTGGAGGACAAAAAATGAATAACTCAGTAGAAAAAAGATAAAGTATATAAGAAGGCATTTTGCATAAAGAAAACATTGGTCAATAAATACATGAAAAACATGTTTACCATCACAAATTTTAAAAGTTAAGATGAGGTACATTTTGTATGTAATAGGTTCATATGAATTCAAAGTATACATATATATGAAACAAGTTCTTTTGTTTGCTTTAATGCCTTTTTCAATTTCACTGTTCTAGAATTTTTCATTCCAAATTTCCGCCTCTTTGGAATTAGATAGACACAGCCTTATTTTTTTCCTTTACTAATTTTATTTTAAAAAGGAGAAATTTTCAATAAATAAAATTAAAGTAAAAATATTTGAAGAAATAGATTTGGGGGAGGTGCTTAGCTGGCTTAGTCAGAAGAGAATGAGACTCTTGATCTCGGGGTCTTGAGTTCCAGCCCCACATTGGGTGTAGAGATTACTTAAATTAATAAAATTTAAAAAAAGAAATAGATTGGGCAGTTAAATACTAATTTTATGGTGCTTCAATTGTACTGATTTTGTAATTATTTCTGTTTTATAAATCTCATCTCTCCAGAAGCATCTTAAGGCTCCTTATGGAAGGTAGCTTTGTTTTTCTTTTTTTTTTTTTAATTTTTTTTTTAATTTTTTATTGTTATGTTAATCACCATATATTACATCATTAGTTTTTGATGCAGTGTTCCATGATTCATTGTTTGTTCATAACACCCAGTGCACCATGCAAAACGTGCCCTCCTCAATACCCATCACCAGGCTAACCCATCCCCCCACCCCCCTACCCTCTAGAACCCTCAGTTTTTCAGAGTCCATCATTTCTCATGGTTCGTCTCCCCCTCTGACATACTCCCCTTTTCTTCCTCTCCTGTTATCTTCTTCTTTTCCTTTTTTCTTAAAATATGTTGCGTTATTTGTTTCAGAAGTACAGATCTGTGATTCAACAGTCTTGCACAATTCACAGCGCTCACCGTAGCACATACCCTCCCCAATGTCTATCACCCAGCCATCCCATCCCTCCCACCCCCAACCACTCCAGTAACACTCAGTTTGTTTC
>NW_027397155.1:1807342-1832032 GCF_003265705.2 Callorhinus ursinus | reverse complement strand
GGCCTCCCAATCTCCACCCGGAGGAGCCGAGAACTCGGGGCCCCGCTCCTCAGTGTGCCCCCAGAGAAAAGCAGTCACTTCCGTGTCCCCGGTCTCCGGCCGCGCCCCGTGCTCACCCGGCCTGTGACCGAGCGTTGTTATCTCTGGTACCCGACCCCGCGCAGAGTCTCCAAACCCAGCAGATCCCTGCAGTGCGTTCCCGCACCGCTCCTCCCCGGGAAGGAAGGGGAGTCTCCCCGGATCTGCTGCTTGTTGGGTCCCTGCTGGGGGAGCCGTGCCCCGACTGGGCCGCGGGTCACAGTCTATGGCAACCCCGAGCTGAGAGCCCGCGACTCTGCTCCGTCTCTGCAGCCGGCTTCCCCGCTCCGATACCTGGGAGCTCTGGCGCACTCAGGCACCCCCGGTCTCTCTGTGACCCCGAGGGTCCTGAGACCACACTGTCCCGGGAGGATTCCACCCCCCGCTTAGCCACTGCAGCGACGTCCCTCCACGGAGCCAACTTCTAAAAGGTCCGATTTTGTGCTCCGCGGCTCTAGCACTTGCCAGAAGCGGCCGGCGGAGGCCCCTCCCCCGCCATCTATCCTCCCGAATATCGCCTCGGATTCACTTCTCCGCACGTCCTACCTTCCAGAAAGTGGTCACTTTTCTGTTCAGAGAGTTGTTGCTACTCTCTTCTTCGGTCTCCTGTTGAGTTCGTAGGTGTTCAGAATGGTTTGATCCCTATTCAGCTGAATTCCTGAGACCAGACGAAATCTAGGTCTCCTACTCCTCCGCCATCTTGCTCCGCCCCCCCAGCTTTGTTTTTCTTAAAAAAATAATAAACATACAACAGTTGCCTAATTTAATTGCAGGGCCAAAGTGCAACATGGAAGAACTAGACAAGAATCCCACAACTTGTGTTTCTAGCGCTGCATTTCCCACTAATGATTTGTGATCTTCAGCAAGTCACTGGGCTTCTCGGGTTGCATTTGTCTCATCTGGTAAATGAGTGTTGGGTGCATTAACCATATATAACCTATTCCCCCTAAGTCTACAGTAATGTAAGGACTATGGAGTCACAGAGCTTGGTCAAATCCTAGCTGTTAGACTTTATTTAAACTTATTTAACTTCAATTTGCTCAGCTGTTACATGAGGAGAATAACAGTACCTAACTCACAAGGTTGCTATATGACTTAAAGACTGTCACATACAACATGCTCAATACATTTCAGCCAGTAGCAGTGATAGTTCTATTGAAAAGCTTTTAATATACGTGGCAATCTTGACCCCATCACTTTTTTAACATTTCCCCTCTTCCCTAAACACAGGAGTACATAAGGAAAGATGATTTCCAGTGCAAAAGCAGAAGAGAGGAATCACCATTTCTATGGTATGTTATTCCTGACAAACGTGTGGGTGTTACTCATTATTGGTACTCCAGGACCTTCTTTTTATCAGACAAGAATTTCATGAAAAGGACCCTAAATACCTTTTTGCTTCAGATATTGGGAATTCAGCAACAAAATAATTAAGCATACATTTATTAAACACTACATTTTACCACATGTTTAGCATTGTTCTAGGCACTGAGACACAATGATGAACAAGAGAGACAAGATTTTTTTTTAAAGATTTATTTATGTCTTTGAGAGAGAAACAGAGAGTGAACATATGAGTGGGGGAGGGGCAGAGGGAGAGACTCTGTAAGCAGACTCCCCATCGAGTGCAGAGCCTGACCCGGGATCGATCTCATAATCCATGAGATCATGACTTGAACAGAGATCAAGAGTTAGACACTCAACCAAATGAGCCACCCAGGCACCCCAAGAGATAAGATTTCTGACTTCATGTTGAAAACATAGAAGAGATACAAAAGAAAAATAAATAATGGAATTGTAAATTGTTGTGCCAGGAAGAGAAAAAAAAAGTCTCAAATATAGTCTTAGGGAGGACTCACTGAAAGGACTGGTCCATTGGTGGTAATCCAATATATTCAAAATACTATGTTTGTTAAACATTTAGAGCATATGTCTATGGAATTTTCTTCCCCAGGCAACATCTTACATGTTGCCTGGGGAAGAAAATTCTATGTTCAAATAGTTGGAAAGACTGTAGTTAAGCATTATATACATTCCTTTACTGCAGTACTTATCAGAGCTTTTATTTATTCATTTACATTAGTTTTCCACAAGAAAGCTATAGGGTACACTGCTTTCCCAAATTAAATGACTACAGAATCATATTCTCACAAAACATTTTTAACAGGACAAGTGAGTCATTAACATGTTCTGGGAATTATAGCTTTGGAACTATCACATCAAACTGAAGAAATACATTATATTAAAGGATGTTTGTAAAATGTTATTGACAAATAATACATTATATGTTAATAAAAATAAATAAATAAATATCACCACCAGTGATTACCAGTAAAAAAAAAAAAATGTTTTTGAGAAGTTCTGACAACTGTTTTGCTACTGACATCATAAAGAGACCACAAGACAGTTTGTACCCTAATATTACTTGTGAAATATTCTGGATTTGTTGTCTATGCAGTATAACAAAATTCTATAAACACAGCATCTTAAAATAACACACACTGTACTATCTCATAGTTTCTGTGGATCGGGGTTTAGGTATGGATTAGCTGAGCCCAATGCTTAAGATTTCTCACAAGGCTGAAATCCAGGTGTTGGCTGGTCTGGGTTTTCATCTGGAGGCTCAGCTGGAGAAAAGCCTACTTCCAAGATCATTCAGGTCACTGATGGAATTTATTTCCCTGTAGAGGTACAAATGAGTGGCTAGTTGGCAACTAGCAGTTTACTAGAGGCTGCCCTTAGGTCCTAACAGCCACCTACAGCTACTGGAAGCCACGTGTATGTAGTTCCTTGCCACACAAGCTCTCTCCACATGGTTGCTTTCATTTCATCATTAAAGCAAGGAGAATCTCTCACATCTAGCCTGCTGTGAGAGAATCTTAAATAATGTCACCTAATCACAGGAGTGACATCTCATAACTTTTACCATACTCTATTGGTTAGAAGGAAGTCACAAGTCCTTTGCACACTCAAGGAGAGGAAATTACACAAAGGCATGAGCTTCATAAGGTGACAGTTATTTGGGATCACCCTAGGGCCTGTCCATCATGTATTCCTTCCAAAAAAGTGAACTGAACTTTGATCAAGTCTCTCGATCTAATTACCAATTTACAGATGAACAAGTGGTAAGGGAACATATTAAACATCAACACAGAGTTCCAAACAGTAAAACCAAACCAAAAAAAAAAACTTTGCATAACGAATGATCTCCTTCTTCACTAATTAAATGATGAGAAAAAAAAAAATAAGGAGAATCTCAAGTCATACTAATCAATTGCAATGAATGAACCTCATTTTGATCTTAAACAAACAAAAAAATACCCAACTTACAAGATATTTGATATTAGGAAGTTATTGCTTTTTTAAAGTATGAACATTCTTGGCTATATTTTTTAAAGAATAATTATCTTTTTATGATGCATACTGAAATATTTATGGACAAATGATCTGCTATCTAAGCTTTGCTTTGAAACCATAATGTGTGGACTGTGGGAGCCAGTGGGTGAGGGTATAGAAAACAAGATTGGCCATGTGTTAAAGATTGTTGAACCTGGATAATAGGATTAGAATAGTTCATTATGCACTTTATTTTTCTATATTAGAAATTTTCCATAATAATTTGTAAGACTTTGATGAAAGTCCAGTAAAATTTCTTGCTTGAATAAAGTATCTTAAAGAATAGATCTATTCATACCTGTCTAAGGTAGCCCCACTTACATCAAGAGTCATGCTTGAATGGGAAGAAAGAAAAATAATAAAGCATATTTTAGAACTATATCTATAGTAGAACTTTCACTGTAGTTAGAAGCAAATGGAACATCTTGGAATCCAATATATCAAACCTTACTAAGC
Organism: Callorhinus ursinus; assembly: GCF_003265705.2. Classification (NCBI taxonomy): domain Eukaryota; kingdom Metazoa; phylum Chordata; class Mammalia; order Carnivora; family Otariidae; genus Callorhinus; species Callorhinus ursinus. The sequence goes on along the minus strand of NW_027397155.1, from coordinate 1,828,102 downwards.
TTTTTAGGTAATTGTACTCCCAAAGAAAGCATCTCTCCCCTTAAATCCACCCCTCCCCCCAAAAAATCCCCACAACATTGTTTAAGCTTTGTCATGACCCTTAGCTTGCCAATTTCCCACAAGTAGAAGGCAGATTTTGAATTCTCTATAGTCCTCAAGTAGAGCACACACCCTTATATCCACTTGAGAACAGCCAGGGAGAAAAATGTGCAGAGGATCTTGTCTTTAGTGAGGCCTCAGAGCACAATGGGTAAGAGAGCAAGAAAACTTATATCAGAAAGCAAAATTGGGGCCTAATGAAGAACATCCCCTGACTCTTAGGGTAGTGGGCTTCCCAAAATGTGTGCAGTGAAATTTCACAGTTGAAATTGACCAGTGACTGCTATGTCTCTTTTGAAATGGAGCTGTTTATTTTGGTTATCCTGGACATGTCCCACCATTGCAAAGGGCTAATCTGGGAGCCAGATAACTGTAAAGAGCCACATCAGGGACTCAGCAAAGGAATTCATCAATGGATATTCTAAACTTTGAGATGGATGCAGTGCTGTGACCAGATGGTACATTGGGTTATTGCCATATGGATATGCTGAGAATATTCTATATATATGAGAAAAAGCTAAATGAGTATTTGGTGCTCAAAACAATGAAATGTAGCACAGAGTGGATATATACCTACAATTTACCCTTTTTCCTAATGGGCAGACAGGAAGGGTATATTCTCAGGCCCTCTTCTAGTTAGGTTGGAACCATGTGTCTGGCTTCTGGCCAGTGGTATGTGGGAGAAAGTGATAAATTCTGCTTCTAGGACTGGCTGTGCTATGATCTATGAGAACTTCTTTTTTCTCTCTCTCACCCAAGCTACGGGAAGTGATGTATAAGACCCTGAGATGGATATTTCAATATGGGAGGGAGGAGCAAGACGGCAGAGTAGTAGGAGACCTAAATTTTGTCTGGTCCCAGGAATTCAAATAAAGTTATCAAACCAGTCAGAACACCTACAAACTCAACAGGAGATCAAAGAAAAGAATAGCAGCAATTCTATGAGCAGAAAAGCGACCACTTTCTGGAAGGTCTCTTCTGATTTGTTTAGTGTATATTTTTCTGGGGTCATTGTTACCCTTTTAGCATTTTGTTCTTTCCTTCATCTATTCTCCTCTGGACAAAATGACAAGATGGAAAAAATCACCACAGAAAAAAGAACAAGAGGCAGTACCAACTGCCAGGAACCTAATCAATATAGACATTAGTAAGATGTCAGAACTAGAGTTCAGAATGATGACTATAAAGATACTAGCTGGGCTTGAAAAAAGCACAGACAATATTAGAGAATTCCTTTCTGGAGAAATAAAAGAACTAAAATCTAATCAAGTCGAAATAAAAAATCTATTAATGAGGTGCAATAAAAAATGGAGGCTCTAAGTGCTAGGATAAATGAGGCAGAAGAGAGAATTAGTGATATAGGAGACCAAATGATGGAGAATAAAGAAGCTGAGACTAAGAGAGATAAACAATTACTGAATCATGAGGGCAGAATTCGAGAGATAATTCATACCATAAAGCAAAACAACATTAGAATAATTGGGATCCCAAGAGAAGAAGAAAGAGAGAGAGAGGGGCAGAAGGTATATTGGAGCAAATTATAGTAGAGAACTTCCCTAATTTGGGGAAGGAAACAGACATCAAAATCCAGGATGCACAGAGAACACCCTCAAAATCAATAAAAATAGGTCAACACACCCTCAAAATCAATAAAAATAGGTCAACACACTGACATCTAATAGTAAAACTCACAAGTCTCAGAGACAAAGAGAAAATCCTGAAAGCAACTTGGGGGAAGAGATCTGTAACCTACAATGCTAGAAACATTAGATTGGCAGAAGACCTATCCACAGAGACCTGGAAGACTAGAAAGGATGGGCATGATATATTCAGAGCACTAAATGAAAAAAATATGGAACCAAGAATACTATATCCAGCTAGGTTGTCATTAAAAAGAGAAGGAGAGATAAAAGCTTCCAGGACAAACAAAAACTAAAAGAATTTGCAAACACCAAACCAGCCCTACAAACAAAATATTGAAAGGGGTCCTCAAAGCAAAGAAAGAGCTTAAAAGTAATATACACCAAAAAGGAATAGAGACAATGTACAGTAACAGTCACCTTACAGGCAATACAATGGCACTAAATTGATATCTTTCAATAGTTACCCTGAATGTAAATGGGCCCCAATCAAAAGACACAGGGTTTCAGATTGGATAAAAAAGCAAGACCCATTGATACGCTGTCTGCAAAATACTCATTTGAGGCCCAAAGACACCTCCAGGTTTAAAGTGAGGAGGTGTAAAACCATTTATCATGGATATCCATTGGACAACCATTGATGGACATCAAAAGAAAGCTGGGCTGGCAATCCTTATATCAGAAAAATTAGATCTTAAACCAAAGACTATAATAAGAGATGAGGAAGGACACTACCTCCTACTTAAAGGGTCTATCCAACAAGAAGATCTAAAAATTGTAAATATCTATGCCCCTAACATGGGAGCAGCCAATTAATAACAAAATCAAAGAAACACATCAACAATAATACAATAATAGTAGGAGACTTTAACACCCCCCCTCGCTGAAATGGACAGATCATCTAAGCAAAAGATCAACAAGGAAATAAAGGCTTTAAATGACACACTGGACAAGAAGGACTTCACAGATATATTCAGAACATTCCATCCCAAGGCAACAGAATATACATTCTTCTTCAGTGCACATGGAACATTCTCCAGAATGGATCACATCCTGGGTCACAAGTCAGGTCTCAACCAGTAGCAAAAGATTGGGATTATTCCCTGCATATTTTTGGAACACAATGCTTTGAAACTAGAACTCAATCACAAGAGGAAAGTCGGAAAGAACTCAAACACATGGAGGCTAAAGAGCATCCTACTAAAGAATGAATGGGTCAACCAGGAAATTAAAGAAGAATTAAAAAAATTCATGGAAACCAATGAAAATGAAAACACAACTGTTCAAAATCTTTGAACAGTTCAAAATCTTTGATACAGTAAAGGCAGTCCTAAGAGTAAAGTACATAGCAATACAAGCCTTTCTCAAGAAACAAGAAAGGTCTCAAATACACAACCTAATCCTACACCTAAAGGAGCTGAGAAAGAAAAGCAAATAAAGCCTAAACCCAGCAGGAGAAGAGAAATAGTAAAGATCAGAGCAGAAATCAATGAACTAGAAACCAAAAGAACAGTAGAACAGATCAATGAAACTAGGAGCTGGTTCTTTAAAAGAATTAATAAGATTGATCACCCCTGGCCAGACTTATCAAAAAGAAAAGAGAAAGGACCCAAATAAATAGTCATGAATGAAAGAGGAGAGATCACAACCAACACCAAAGAAATACAAACAATTATAAGAACATATTATGAGCAACTCTATGCCAGCAAATTAGACAATCTAGAAGAAATGGACGCATTCCTAGAGACATTTAAACTACCAAAACTGAACCAGGAAGAAATAGAAAACCTGCACAGGCCCATAAACTGTAAGGAAATTGAAGCAGGAATCAAAACTCTCCCAACAAACTAGAGCTCAGGCCCTGATGGCTTCCCAGGGGAATTCTACCAAATATTTAAAGAAGAATTAATACCTATTCTTCTGAAACTGTTCCAAAAAATAGAAATGGAAGGAAAGTTCCAAACTCGTTTTATGAGGCCAGCATTACCTTGATCCCAAAACCAGACAAAGACCCCATCAAAAAGGAGAACTACAGACCAATATCCATGAAGAACATGAATGCAACAATCCTCACCAAAACACTAGCCAATAGGATCCAACAGTACATTAAAAGGATTATTCACCATGACCAAGTGGGATTTATCCCTGGGCTGCAAGGTTGGTTCAACATCCACAAATCAATCAATGTGATATGATATATTAATAAAAGAAAGAACAAGAACCATACGATCCTCTCAATAGATGCAGAAAAAGCATTTGAGAAAGGACAGCATCCTTTCTTGATTAAAACTCTTCAGAGTGTAGGGATAGAGGGTACATACCTCAATATCATAAAAGCCGTCTATGAAAAACCTACAGCGAATATCATTCTCAATGGGGAAAAACTGAGAGCTTTCCCCCTAAGGTCAGGCACATGGCAGGGATGTCCACTCTCACCACTGCTATTCAACATAGTACTAGAAGTCCTAACCTCAGCAATCAGGCAACAAAAAGCAATAAAATTCATCTGAATCAGCAAAGAAGAAGTGAAACTCTCACTGTTTGCAGATAATACGATACTTTATGTGCAAAACCCAAAAGACTCCACCCCAAAACTGCTAGAACTCATACAGGAATTCAGTAAAGTGGCAGGATATAAAATTGATGCACAGAAATCAGTGGCATTCCTATACATCAACAACAAGACAGAAGAATGTGAAATTAAGGAGTCGATCCCATTTACAATTGCACCCAAAACCATAAGATACCTAGGAGTAAGTCTAACCAAAGAGGCAAAGATTCTGTACTCAGAAAACTACAGAATACTCATGAAAGAAATTGAGGAAGACACAAAGAAATGGAAAAACATTCTATGCTCATGGATTGGAAGAATAAATATTGTGAAGATGTCAATGCTACCTAGAGCAATCTACACATTCAATGCAATCCCTATCAAAATACCATCCACTTTTTTCAAAGCAATGGAACAAATAATCCTAAAATTTGTATGGAACCAGAAAAGACCCCGAATACCGAGAGGAATGTTGAAAAAGAAAAGCAAAGCTGGCGGCATCACAATTCCAGACTTCCAGCTCTATTACAAAGCTGTCATCATCAAGACAGTATGGTAATGGCACAAGAACAGACACATCGATCAATGCAACAGACTAGAGAGCCCAGAAATGGACCCTCAACTCTATAGTCAACTCATCTTCGACAAAGTAGGAAAGAATGTCCAATGGAAAAAACAGTCTCTTCAACAAATGGTGTTGGGAACATTGGACAGCCACATGCAGAAGAATGAAACTGGACCATTTCCTTACAGCACACACAAAAATAGACTCAAAATGGTTGAAAGACCTCAATGTGAGACAGGAGTCCATCAAAATCCTAAAGGAGAACACAGGCAGAGACCTCTTCGACCTCATCTGCAGGAACTTCCTCCTAGAAACATCGCCAAAGTCAAGGGAAGCAAGGGCAAAAATGAACTCTTGGGACTTCATCAAAATAAAAAGCTTTTGTACAGCAAAAGAAACAGTTAACAAAACCAAAAGACAACCGACAGAATGGGAGAAGATATTTGCAAATGAAGACATGAACAGACATTTCTGCAAAGTAGACATCCAAATGGCCAACAGACACATGAAAAAGTGCTCAACATCACTCGGCATCAGGGAAATCCAAATCAAAACCTCAGTGAGATACCGCCTCAGACCAGTCAGAATGTCTAAAATTAACAAGTCCAGAAATGACAGATGTTGGCAAGAATGTGGAGAAAAGGGAAACCTCCTACATTGTTGGTGGAATGCAAGCTGGTGCAGCCACTCAGGAAAACAGTATGGAGGTTCCTCAAAAAGTTGAAAATGTAGTTACCCTCTGACCCAGCAATTGCACTACTGGGTATTTACCCCAAAGATACAAATGTAGTGATCCAAAGGGGCATGTGCATCCCAATGTTTATAGCAGCAATGTCCACAATAGTGAAACTATGGAAAGAGACTAGATGTCCATCGACAGATGAATGGATAAAGACAATGTGATATATATAGCTCTGTCAAGGCCAGCAATTAGCAGGCTTGTAGAATTTCTCTCTCAGATCCAGATACAAAGGGCAAATTTTGTGTTTATTTCCCAGGTCCATGTGTGATGCTCGGGTGCTCTACTCAATGCCCACAATAGTGGGTTCTATAATTTTGACTGAAACTAGGGCTTTACTTACAATTTTTTGATCAGTCTATCTATCTTATACATCACATGACCTGACATCTAATATGTGTGTGTGTGTGTGTGTGTGTGTGTGTGTGTATACACAATGGAATATTATGCAGCCATCGAAAAAAATGAAATCTTACCATTTACAATGACATGGATAGAACTGGAGGTTATTATGCTAAGTGAAATAAGTCAATCAGAGAAAGACAAGTATCACATGATCTCACTGATATGAAGAATTTGAGAAAGAAGACTGAGGAGCATAGGGGAAGGGAGGGAAAAATGAAACAAGAGGAAACCAGAGAGAGAGACAAACCATAAGAGACTCTTAATCTCAGGAAACAAACTGAGGGTTGCTGGAGTGGAGGGGGGAGGGAGGGATGGGGTGACTGGGTGATGGACGTTGGGGAGGGTATGTACTCTGGTGAGTGCTGCGAATTGTGTAAGACTGATGAATCACAGACTTGTACCCCTGAAACAAATAATACATTATATGTTAATAAAAAAATTTCAATATGGGTTTCTAAGAGATAAATACTCTCTATTAAAATATATCCACAATGCCACTATCAAGCAAAACATAACGACTCCTTAGTATAATAAAATCAGTGCTCAAATTAAAAAAAAAAAAAGGCTCGGAGATGGAAGGAGCTTGGATACCTGGGTTACCAGTTGGAAAAGAGCAACAGAGAAGATCCGTCTGCCCACATCAGCCTATAACATATATGAGAAATAAATATTCGGCTAAGCCACTGAGACTTAGGGAGTATTTATTTAAGCAGTTAGCATGAATTATCTTAGAGTCACTGCTGGACAGCAGCATATCTCTTTAAGTGGCTTTCTTAGGAATAATATAGGAATGCCATATAATTTGATACATTGTATGCTTGTGATTACCTTTAACTAGACATTTGGGAAATTCTTTGGTCATAAGCCTTTGCTTTTTTTTTCTCAACATTTTGTTCAACAAACATTCAACAAGCATTTTCGGAGTTCCTTCTATTTGTCAAACACTGTTGTTGGGGCTAGGAATTCCTAAGGAAAAAACAGGGTGTTCCTGATAGTGCTTATAGTTTAGTAGAGGTCTTCTGGTTCTTGTAAATAACTATTTTCAAGAAATTGTTGAAGTCTCTGGGAAAGTTTCTTACCCTGTGCTGTTGCATCTGTTGCTGGGCCCTGTGACTCTTGCCTTGTCTTTTCTACTATTTCTTTAGTGATCTTAATTGGATCGTTTCTTGGCCTTTGGGCTAAGATCAAGTGTGACCTTTAAGTGGGCAGAGCTCTGTCAAGGCCAGCATTTAGCAGGCTTGTAGAATTTCTCTCTCAGATCCAGATACAAAGGGCAAATTTTGTGTTTATTTCCCAGGTCCATGTGTGATGCTCGGGTGCTCTACTCAATGCCCACAATAGTGGGTTCTATAATTTTGATTGAAACTAGGGCTTTACTTACAATTTTTTGATCAGTCTATCTATCTTATACATCACATGACCTGGCATCTACTATTGCTAATATTCTTCCTGCCTTAGACCCAAATTTTAATGTCCTTTCTTCTGTCTGCAATGCCTGAGACTCTGAGTTTGAAGGGATGTTTGGGGATGAGAGGGTGCTCAAAGGGACAGGAAAAAATGACTGTCTCTAACAAGTTGACCAGAGCCATTGCATTCCCAGAAACATCACAGTAGAGACAGGAGACTAGATAACATGTTTTCCTAATTTGGTGGGGGAAAGGAGAGAATATTTGGTAGCTGGGAATGGAAGGCAGCTAAAGAGGCCTGAATCTGGGCTCTCCCCTCTATAGTTGTGTGATGTGTGTGTCCTTGGGCAAATCAATTAACCTAGCTAACACATTTTAATTTATGAATGGGCATATTAATAGCGGATTTCTCCTAGGGTTTCTGTGAGGATTAAATGAGCACATAAAGTGCTTTGCATTAATATTCGGTTTCAGAGGGTGGACCACATAGGTTACAGCACAATAAGGCATTTCTCAGTTTATATTCATCATGACACAGGGAGAATGTCCCTTTATTCAATCAATTGTCCTTCTGCTACATTTACATTGCAGATTCAGTTTTCTGTATATTTATGACCATTATGTTGGGAAGTTGGGAGGAGAAATATCATGCAAGGTTATTATTGTAAATTTAAAAGCTGCTGCCTCATTTAAGGAAGAAATAACCCTGAAGTGACCCAAGCCCTCCAAAGGCACTGCAGATAGCTTTGTTTTGTAATCACCAAAATAGCAAAGGACTTATGCTGACATTTTTGATTTGGAAATTTAAACATATGCTTTGTAACAGAGGGTGAGATAACAGGCTTACTTGATTCTAAAACCCTGTCTTAGAGATACTGCTGATTCCTTGCTTGTTCACCGCACAGCAGACGTTGGAAGCAGTTTTCATACCACAGGATTTACGGAGCTACCATGTGAATATGCTGCATGAGGTTACCATCAATGAAATAGTGCTCTTCAAACCTCCCAAAGTTCTTGGAAACACATGCTGACAAGGAAGAGGAACTGAGTCCACTAGATATGTCCTGGGTGACATCATCCTAGCTAAATATTTTGGAATAGATAGGTTTTCTTTCTACAGTCTATCCAAAATATGGAATTTCCGTCCCCCGTCAGAAGTCAGGGCATTTGAAAATGTATTTCTCTGCTTCAATCTGTATGGTACAGATATGAAAGCTCAAATAACTTAAATCACAAACCACAGGTCAGGATATGCACCTGCCTCACCAGAAGCAGCATAGCATGATGGTGAGGTGGCCGGGCTGTGTGCCTGAACATTCCTGGATTTGATTTTAGTACTGCCACCAGTAAATCAGGTCCATGGTTTTCTCACCTGAAAATAGTTTTAATTTTTTTCTATGCCATAAGATGTTTTTTAAAAGGTTAATTTTTTTCTCTCAATTTTTCACTGAAGTATATAATTTGCATTTTTATGAAATACCCATGTTTTCTTTGGACAGTAGTGAGTTTATCAAATGCTTTTGGACTTCTATCAAGATAGAGCCCATTTTCATTACCTCAGAAACTTCCTTTAGTTTCCTTCCCATCAAGCCCTGACTGCCCCACTTCAGAGGCAACCATGGTTCTGATTTCTTTTATTACAAGTTAGCTTTTCCTTTCAGGAAGACTAAGTTTGAAATGAAATAATGTCTATAAAGTGCTTAAAATATTTCTGGGTATCTAGTGAGTATTCTATACATTGTACCAATTATGACAAGTAATAGTTCTGCACAGAGTCACCATTGGGATAACATAGCAGACACTAGAGGGAAAAAAAGTCCAAACTGACAGGGAATGAATTGTATCAAAAAAAAATTAAGAAAAGGGAAAAAGAAAGATTAGAAGAAAATGTAAAAGCAGGATATTTTTTAAAAGTCATTGGATTCTTTCAGATGCCAGTGCCATGCCAAGAGTTTATGTCATTTAATCTCCATGATACTTGAAGAGATATCACCCTCTCTCCCATTAACAAATGGGAAAACAGCAGTTCAGGGAAGTTATGTAGCTTCCTAATATCACAAAGCATTGCTCAGTAATAGGGCTGAAAGTGAAGCCTCTGTCCAGCTCTAGAACTACACTCATTCTAATAGACCACTATGACCCCTATATTAAAAGACACATAAAAGGAAAGAAAAACAACATTGAGTCATAAAATGGCAATGTCTTAAGCTTGGTTCTTCTCACACATTATCTCATTTAATCCTCAGAGAGGTTATCCTTTCTCCCCCAAACCCTCCTACCAGCACACAAACACACACACACTGTATATTTGAGGAGTCAGAGTTAAAATTTTAGTCTAACTTCAAGTAACAATATCTTCCCAGTGTCTGTCAAATGAAAGAATGCTTGGGCTAAATCAGGCCACAAATACTTAGATCTCCCAAACCACTCCACAAAAGGGCCATCTGAAATCTCAGTATTTAGATTTGAGGTTAAAGAAGGTGATTGAAGACTAAAGTTGGAAAATATGGTATGATGTCAGGTCTAGGCAGGTACACTCTTACTGTATATATATTTTAAATCATGGGTGGGTTTTCATAAAATATCTAGATGTTGCTAATTGAATCATAGTTACTTTGGGTGATATATCATCTATACTCTGAATTTTTTGTAGCTATTTTTTTAAAGATTTCATTTATTTACTTGAGAGAGAGAGAGTACACACAAGCACAGTGGAGGGGCAGAGGGAAAGGGAGAAGTAAACTCCCCACTGAGCAAGGAACCAGATGTGGAGCTTGATCCCAGGACCCTGGGATCATGATCTGAGCCAAAGGCAGCTGGTTAACTGACTGAGCCACCCAGGTGTCCCTTTTGTAGCTATTTTTAAAATTCTGTGGTGCTCACTTTGGCAACACATATACTAAAATTCTGTTATTTCTTTTATATATGGAGGCATTGTCTGATCTTGGGATCTAGAAATAAAGCAATCAGTAACTCAACAACTTATATAATCTTAAAAGAAATGCATTTTAAAGCAGTAAATTTTAAGGCTAGGATGCAAGCTGCCGAATGAAACAGAGAATTTGGGACTTTTAGACACCACAAAAGATCACTGTATAAGCTGTAAGTGTCTTCTTATTTATTCAACTGATATTTATTCAAAACAAAACATTGTGATACTTTCATATTGAAAATTTGTTATAAAGCTATTATAGAGCTTTATAAAATCTGATTTTATAATCAGATTTTGCTTGAATAATTTCTGAAGTTGACTCTAATTCTTATATGAATTAGAGTCATATAAGTATGACTTATATCATAAGTCATGATATAAGTATTTTATATTCAAGTATTTTATATTCAAGCTTATACTTCCCTTACAATGGTAGGTCCATCTTTTCAATCAGATTGTACTAAATAAAGTACTGCTATATATAACAAGGAATTATAAAGTCAAGAAATTTGGGAGACCAATTGAAGTCAAAGGGTCTTCAACCCTGGCATCAACACATTCTAATTTGATGAAAATAAATATATTGAGGCAATTTTCTCAATTCACACACAGTTATTTTAAATAGGGCATTAGAAGGTAACACAGGCCTGACCTATTTTAAGAACTTTCCCAGGATTAAAAATATGGATGTCCTCCTAGCAATGCTTTCCTAAGTTTTAATATCAGAAAGAGAGAGAGAGAAATACCCTGAGGATTGGGTCAAGAATGACATACTATTATCTTTGATTACCAGACATCAGGATATCAAGATCAGTGCAATGGACAAAAATGTCACTTTTACTCTGGATGGAGAAAGCAGACAGAGAATGGTGCTCCCACACAAATAAGAAGGAAAAAACAAGCAATCTACAAAATTATAACTTATTGCAAGACAGTAAGACCTGGACTGAATTTCAAAGAGTGATAGGCTCCTTCAGGAAGAGACAGGACACATGAACTCTGTCACTGATTATAGCATATGGGAGGAAGAAGCACCTGCCATAATGTTGGTAAGAAACCTTCAGGTAAGATTTTAATGGATTTCTAAAGACCAACTATGAGCTAGCATGAAAGTTTAAAATAACTGGGAGCCCAAAAGACTCAGGAGGAGTTTGCAAGTACACACTCAAAAGCTGGTTTTTATGGGGCTTAACTAGATGCTCAAATTAAAGATGGAGTTAGGGCAGGAGAGTGGAAATAGCTCTGCTAGGTGATGCAAGCATTCAAGTCATGATCCCTGCCCCTGGAAGACAAGCATAAACCATTTCCTGCCTTCCAGGACACATAGAAGGCAAAGGCTTTAACCCACTGGGGGAAGGAGCAGGGAAACTTCACACACACACACACACACACACACACACACACACACACACACATTCACTCCTGGTTATCACTGAACAGTGAGACAGTAGCAGTAGTCTTACATACAGGTAATTGAATTGCCAGAAGTAGAAGAGAGAGAAATTGAGTGTTAAAAATAATTCTTTAAGGGGCATCTGGGTGGCTCAGTTGGTTAGCAACCAACTCTTGGTCTTGGCTCAGGTTAGGATCTCAGGGTCCTGAGATCAAACCTGGTGTGGGGCTCCAGCTCAGTGCAGAGTCTGCTTCAGATTCTCTCTGCCTCTCCCTCTACCCCTTTCCCCATGTGTGCATCCTCTCTCTCTCTCTCTAAAATAAATAAATAAAATTTATAAAAATCTTAAAATAAAAAAATCTATTTGAGATCTAATGGCTAAGAATTTCTAAAATTAATTACAACAAGAAACTCTGGGAATCCTAAACAGATTTAATTTTAAATAATAATCCATTAAACATACCTAGATCCATCATATTCAAACTTTTGACAAAGATAAAAAGAAAATCTTAAAGCCACAGGAAATAAACATTACATATGATGAAACAAATCTCATATTAAGTGTTCTTACTATAATAAAATTAAATTGAATTAAACATATAAGAATTAGAGTCAACTTCAGAAATTATTCAAGCAAGAAAACAATGGAAGAACATCTTTAGAGTACTGAAAGAAAAGAAAAAGAACTGTCATCTCAGAATTCTATACCAAGTAAAAATATAATTTAAAGATAAAAATAAAAAATGTTTTAGACAAAAAGAGAATGAATTCATTGTTAGAAGATCAGTACTCCTAGGAGATGTTAAAAATAATTTCCTCAGGAAGAAGGAACATAATACTAGGTGGAAATTTAGATCTATACAAATAAATCAAAGGTGCCAGATACAGTGACAATTAGAATAAATATGAAAGATATTCTTTTTTATTTGTTATAAAGGAAATTGACTTTCTAAAGCAAACAGAGCAAGAACATATTATGGAAGATATATATATAATATGTTATATATATATATATATAAGAGAGAGAGAGAGAGAGTAGGATGTATGAGAGAGTAGGATGTATGCCCACAATGACAAAAAGGATGGGGGTAATGATTGTGGAGCATTCTGTTGTAAGTTTCTGAAATGATACACGAAATGGTGAAATATAATTTGAATGTAGATAGTTAAGTTTAAAGATGTGTATTGTAAATGCTGGACTAAGCCCTAAAAATTTAAAGCATAGAGATATAACTACTAAGCTAATATTAGAGATAAAATGAAATCATAAAAACATTCCATTACTCAAGAAGAGTTGGAGAGTAAGATAAAAAAAAATAGGTGGAATAAACAGAAAAAATCGCAAGGTGTTTTACTTAAATGCAAATGTATCAATAATTTTGTTATACATAAATGTTCTAAACACCCAAATTAAAAGGCAGATATTGTCTGATACTATAAAAAGACTCAACTATATATATGCTAGTGTTTAGAATTACAAAGAATAAAGTGAAATAAAAGAGTTCCTGCTAATAAAATGAAATGTTAGGAACAGTATTAAAATATAGGTCCCACCCCAGTGACACATGGCGCCTGGTACCATACCTATTATTAATAGAATGCACAGTTTAATACATCTAGCATCTTAATAAATTTGAGAAGATTGAAATCATATGACGCATGTTTTCTGACCACAATGGTATAAGAATAGAAATCAAGTATAAGGAAACTGCAAAATCTACAAATATATAGAGATTAAACAACATGTTCTGAGCCAGCAATGAGTCAAAGAAGAATAAAAAAGAAATAAAAAAATATCTTGAGACAAAAGAAAATGCAAGTGCAACATGCTAAAACCTATGGGATGCAGAAAAAACAGTCCTAGGGGAAAGTTGTGAGCAATAAACACCTACATTAAGAAAAAAGAAAAATCTCAAAATAAACAGTCTAATTTTACACTTCAAGGAACTGGGGAAAGAAGAACAAACTAAGGTCAAGTTTAGTAAAAGAAAGGAAATAACAAAAACAGAGCAGAAATAAATTAAATAGAGACTATAAACATAATGGAAAAGATCAATGGAACTACGAGCCAGTTTTTTGTAAAGGTAAACAAAATACAAAAGCCATTAACTAGACTTACTCAGAAAAAAAAAGTTAATGGTTAAATTAAATTATAAATAAGAGACATTACAACTGATACCACACAAATACAAAGGATCATAACAGACTACTTTGATAAGAAATTATCCCAAACTTGATGGCTGAAAATGATAGACATTTATTCTCTCACGGTTGTGGATGCCAGGGGGCTAAAATCAAGGTGTTGATAGAGCTGATTCCTCCTGGAGACTCAGAGGAAGAATCCATCCCATCTCTCTCTCCACCTTCTGGTAGCTGTCTGCAATCCTTGGCACTCCTTGAATTACAGATACATCACTCCAATCTCTGGATCTGTCTTTACCTGGCCACCTCCCCTCTGTGTTCTGGAGTGTCTTCTCCTATTCCATCTTTTATAAGGACACTCATTATTGGACTTAGGGTCCACCCTAATCCAAGATGATTTTATTTCAGTATCCTTACCTTAATTACATCTGCATAGGCCTTTATTCTAAATAAGGTCACATTCTGAGGTTCTAGGTAGACATGTCTTTTAGAAGGCCACTATTCAATCCACTATAGTGGCTTTATTCATAATTACCAAAATCTCAAAAAGCCCAAACATTCTTCAATGGTGAATGGATCAATAAATTATGGAACACCCCTACAGCTCAGCAATAAAATAGAATAAACTCCTACTTACATGTAACAAAATGGATGGATCTCAAAGACCTCATGCTAAGTGAGACATTCCAGACACAAAAGCTATATACTCTGTGATTCCATCTATACAACAGCATCCTGGAAAAAGCTAAAATTTAGGGACAAAATCAGATCAGTAATTGTCAGGGGTTGGGGATGGGAGATGGGAATTGAGCACAAGATAGAACTTGAGGGACGATAGAAATGATTAACATTTTAATTGTTATGGTGTTATATGTATATACAGATATATACATATCTGTATATATTTGCCAGCACTCGTACTAGTTTAGGCCCATCAATGGCCAGGCCAAGGAGAGTCAATTAAATTTAATAAGCAATGGGGGGGAGACATCGAAAGTTTTTGAGTAAAGATGTTAATCACCCTTGTGGTAAACATATACAATGGAATATTATTCAGCCATAGAAAAGAATGAAATCTTGCCATTTGCAACAATATGGATGGAGCTAGAACATATAATGCTAAGCAAAATAAGTCAGCCAGAGAAAGACAAATACCATATGATTTCACTCATATGTGGAATTTAAGAAACAAATGAGCAAAGGAAAAAAAAAAGAGACAAACCAAAAAACACACTTTAACTATAGAGCGCTTTGGTTACCAGAGAGGAGGTGGGTGGGGGGAATCAGTGAAATAGGTGAAGAGGATTAAGGAGTGCACTGAGTAATGTATGGAATTGTTGAATCACTGTATTGTCCACCTGAAACTAATGTAACAGTGTATGCCAATTTTGCTGGAATTAAAATAAAAAAATAATAAACATGTTAACCACCTTAATCTTAAAAAGAGAAAAAATAATTTGTTGAATGAATCAGGACATGCAAAGCCGAGAGAGAAGGAGACCGGTTTTAAGAATCTGAGCAGGAGGGCGCCTGGGTGGCTCAGTTGGTTAAGCGACTGCCTTCGGCTCAGGTCATGATCCTGGAGTCCCAGGATTGAGTCCCACGTCGGGCTCCCTGCTCAGCAGGGAGTCTGCTTCTCCCTCTGACCCTCTTCCCTCTCGTGCTCTCTATCTCTCATTCTCTCTCTCTCAAATAAATAAATAAAATCTTAAAAAAAAAAAAAGAATCTGAGCAGGAAATGTGTCAGTCTGGCAGAGGCAGTGGGGAGTGAACAGTGTCAGAAAACATAACCACTGGGACACCTGATAGGAATTTCAAATCCAAGATAGCCAAACCTAACCTCTTCCCCCATCAAACATGCTTCTCTCACAAACTACCTCATCTTAGTAAATAGCAACTCCACTTTTCCAAGGTCCCTGATCAAAAACAGAGGTGTCATCATTGACTCTTTATTGTCAATCTCACATCTATTCATCAGCAAATCCTAAAGCTCCATCTTTAATACTTGCTCAAAGTCTCTCATTTCTCTAACTTCATTGAAGGCATCCAGATCCAAGCCACCAGCACCACATTCCTAAAATTTCCCATTGCTCCCTAACTGGTTTCTAGTGTCATCCTCTCCAGGCCTTACTCCAGTTAGTAGCCAGAGTCATTT
Source organism: Callorhinus ursinus (assembly GCF_003265705.2). Lineage (NCBI taxonomy): Eukaryota > Metazoa > Chordata > Mammalia > Carnivora > Otariidae > Callorhinus > Callorhinus ursinus. Next base: position 1,812,075 of record NW_027397155.1, on the reverse strand, counting down.
TTTTTTTTAACATAAGTCAGATTATTTAATTTCTCTGTGCAAAAACCTCCAATTGTATTGTGTCACATTAGTAAAAACAAAGGTTCTACAATAGCCTATAGGATCTTACATAATCTGGCCTTCTATTCCTCCTGACCTCATCTCCTACTACTCTTCTTCTAGCTTACTCCCCCTCCAGTCATACTGGCTACTTCACTGTACCTTGAAGCATGCATAGATATACTCCTGCTTCAGGGCTTTTATATTTACCATTCTCTTTGTTAATTTGCTCTTCCCTCAGATGTCTGCAAGGCTAACTTCCCTTGAAAATATCATCTCTGCAATGGGACCTTTTTGAAAACCCTATTTAAAATTATATCCCTCGTCCCCAGCTCTCCTTATCCCTTTTCTCCACTTAATTTTTCTCCTTAGCACTTTCCATTATCTGAGATATTACATGCATTTACATTACTGAATTTCTATTGATCTAAAGATGCAAAAATTCATATTTTAGCACATTTTAACATCTCTGAAATCAAAATGTCTCATAATTGATAGTGTCTTATTTTAATTAGTAACATTTTTGTGGTAATACATAAAATAATGATGTATTTAATAGTTGTTGGCCTCTTAGACTCAATTAAATATGGTAACATTTATTATCTATTTATTTGCATTTGAATATAAATTCTAAGAATGGTTTCTCTTGCTTAGTACTATTTCCCTAGCTCCTAGAATTGTCTATGGCTAATAGTAAGTGTTCAGTAAATACTTAACCAATGAATACTGAATAAGAATATTAAATGAATGAATGGCTATTGCAGACAAGTGTACAGAGGAAGTATCTGGCAACAGGTTACATGTTGAAAGTAGTATTATTTGTAGCAATAGTTAATGTAAGTCTTGGAGCCCAGGTACCTGAATATACGATCAGTTACTAGTAATAGGGAAGTTGGGAGGAGAAGCTTTCCTGTGGTTGAAGGGAAAAAAGAATTTGATAAGAGCTTAGTAATAGGACTATTTGAAAAGAATGGACAGGTGTAATTGGAATCACAAGGGATAGAGCATACACCTAGTGCATAATGGTTACTAGAACCTGGAGAAAGAGACTCATAAAGGGACTGCCTTGACAGAAGCAATGACATCCTGGCAAGGCAATCAGCCAGCCCTTGATGACCTTACAAGGAAATAACCAAACTCAATCATCTCTCTTACTTTTATCTCTTCTTGATTCTCCCCATTGGTCAAATCCAACTGAAAGTCAGAAGGCATGGAAACTCATGAATGCAGTTATTAGAGGTAGGCCTCCAAGGGCAAGGAGCAGGGTAAAGAGTAGAGGGTGTTTCCGAAGGAGCAGAGGGAAAATGCCACAAGTGAAGTGACTTTCAAAGTCACATAGCTCATATGACTGTAAGATGAAAATTATAAAAGATTTTATAAAAGATATTGATAAGATAAGAAGTTGGTTGAAAAAAGAAATAAGAGGATTAAAAAAAAAAAGTAAGAGAATGTGATCAGGCAGGAGACTAGAATAAAGCCATACACTAGAGATTTAGGGTATATTTTGGTCTGTTAAAAGAAACTGCATCCCAAAATTATAAAGAGAAATATATATATATATATATATATATATACACACACACACACACCAAAATAAGGTTAACTACTATGAAGGGATAGAATATGATTCTAAAAAATGAAAAATAAAAAAGATTTAAAAAAAATGGATGGATAAGACGTTGGTTGAAAAAGGGAAAAAGAAAAATTCAAAAAAAGAAAAGAAAAGAAAATTTAAAAAATTAACTTTGAAAGACTAAAAATTCATGGGAACACAACAGTTCAAAATCTTTGGGATACAGCAAAGGCAGTCCTAAGAGGAAAGTATATAGCAATACAAGCCTTTTTCAAGAAACAAGAAAGGTCTCAAATACACAACCTAACCCTACACCTAAAGAAGCTGGAGAAAGAAGAGCAAATAAAGCCTAACCGCAGCAGGAGAAGAGAAATAATAAAGATAAGAGCAGAAATCAATGAAATAGAAACCAAAAGAACAGCAGAACAGATCAACGAAATTAGGAGCTGGTTCTTTGAAAGAATTAACAAGATTGATAAAACTCTGGCCAGACTTACCAAAAAGAAAAGAGAAATGACCCAAATAAATAACATCATGAATGAAAGAGGAGAGATCACAACCAAAACCAAAGAAATACAAACAATTATAAGAACATATTATGAGCAACTCTATGCCAGCAAATTAGACAATCTGGAAGAAATGGATGCATTCCTAGAGATGTATCAACTACCAAAACTGAACCAGGAAGAAATAGAAAACCTGAACAGACCTATAACCACTAAGGAAATTGAAACAGTCATCAAAAATCTCCCAACAAACAAAAGCCCAGGGCCAGACGGCTTCCCAGGGGAATTCTACCAAACATTTTAAGAAGAATTAATATCTATTCTTCTGAAACTGTTCCAAAAAGTAGAAATGGAAGGAAAACTTCCAAACTCGTTTTATGAGGTCAGCAATATCTTGATCCCAAAACCAGACAAAGACCCCATCAAAAAGGAGAATTACAGACCAATATTCTTGATGAATATGGATGCAAAAATTCTCACCAAAATACTAGCCAATAGGATCCAACACTACATTAAAAGGATTCTTCACCACGACCAAGTGGGATTTATCCCTGGGCTGCAGGTTGGTTCAACATCCACAAATCAATCAGTGTGATACAATACATTAATAAAAGAAAGAACAAGAACCATATGATCCTCTCAATAGATGCAGAAAAAGCATTTGACGAAGGACAGCATCCTTTCTTGATCAAAACTCTTCAGAGTATAGGGATAGAGGGTACGTACCTCAATATCATAAAAGCCATCTATTAAAAACCCACAGCCAATACCATTCTCAATGGGGAAAAACTGAAAGCTTACCCCCTAAGGTCAGGAACATGGCAGGGATGTCCACTTTCACACTGTTATTCAACATAGTACTAGAAGTCCTAGCCTCAGCAATCAGACAACAAAAAGGAAAAAAAAGGCATCCGAACTGGCAAAGAAGAAGTGAAACTCTCACTCTTTGCAGATGATATGATACTTTATGTGCAAAACCCAAAAGATTTCACCCCAAAACTGCTAGAACTCATCCAGGAATTCAGTAAAGTGTCAGGATATAAAACCAATGCACAGAAATCAGTGACATTCTTGTACACCAACAAGACAGAAGAAAAATAAATTAAGGAGTCGATCCCATTTACAATTTCACCCAAAACTATAAGATATCTACGAATAAATCTAACCAAAGAGGCAAATAATCTGTAGTCAGAAAACTATCAAATACTCTGAAAGAAATTGAGGAAGACACAAAGAAATGGAAAAATGTTCTATGCTCATGGATCGGAAGAACAAACACTGTGAAGATGTCAATGCTACCAAGAACAGTCTACACATTTTATGCAATTCCGATCAAAATACCATCCACTCTTTTCAAAGAAATGGAACAAATAATCTTAAAATTTGTATGGAACCAGAAAAGACCCCGAATATCCAGAGGAATGTTGTAAAAGAAAAGCAAAGCTGGTGGCATCACAATTCCAAACTTCGAGCTCTATTACAAAGCTGTCATCATCAAGACAGTATGGTACTGGCACAAAAACAGACACATCGATCAATGCAACAGACTAGAGAGCCCAGAAATGGACCCTCAACTCTATGGTCAACTCATCTTCGACAAAGCAGGAAAGAATGTCCAATGGAAAAAAGACAGTCTATTCAACAAATGGTGTTGGGAAAATTGGACAGCCACATGCAGAAGAATGAAACTGGACCATTTCCTTACAGCACACACAAAAATAGACTCAAAATGGTTGAAAGACCTCAATGTGAGACTCCTGTCTCACAAAATCCTAAAGGAGAACACAGGCAGCAACCTCTTTGACCTCAGCTGCAGCAACTTCTTCCTAGAAACATTGCCAAAGGCAAGGGAAGCAAGGGCAAAAATGAACTATTGGGATCTCATCAAGATAAAAAGCTTTTGCACAGCAAAAGAAACAGTCCACAAAACCAAAGACAATGACAGAATGGGAGAAGATATTTGCAAATGACATATCAGATAAAGGGCTAGTATCCAAAAATCTATAAAGAACTTAACAAACCCAACACCCAAAGAACAAATGATCCAATCAAGAAATGGGCAGAAGACATCAACAGACATTTTTCCAAAGAAGACATCCAAATGGCCAACAGACACATAAAAAAGTGCTCAACATTGCTTGGCATCAGGGAAATCCAAATCAAAACCTCAATGTGATACCACCTCTCACCAGTCAGAATGGCTAAAATTAACAAGTCAGGAAATGAAAGATGTTGCCAGGAATGTGGAGAAAGGGGAACCCTCCTACACTGTTGGTGGGAATGCAAGCTGGTGCAGCCACTCTAGAAAACAGTATGGATGTTCCTCAAAAAGTTGAAAATAGAGCTACCCTATGACCCAGCAATTGCACTACTGGGTATTTACCACAAAGATACAAATGTAGGGATCCGAAGGGGTACGTGCACCCCAATGTTTATAGCAGCAATGTCCACTATAGCTAAACTGTGGAAAGAGCCAAGATGTCCATCGACAGATGAATGGATAAAGAAGATGTGGTATATATATATATATATACAATGGAATATTATGCAGCCATCAAAAGGAATGAGATCTTGCCATTTGCAATGATGTGGATGGAACTTGAGGGTGTTATGCT